>NC_081387.1:28376650-28461650 GCF_030684315.1 Stegostoma tigrinum
CCCCTCCCTGCAAAACTCCGAACCCCACTCCCTCCAAAACACTGATGCCTCCCCACCAAAACACCGAAACCCCTCCCCGCAAAACACCGAACCCCTCGCCCCCAAAACACCGAACCCCTCCCCAACAAAACACCGAACCCTGCTTCCTCCAAAACACCGACCCCCCCAAAACACCAAAAACCCTCCCCCACAAAATACCAAAAACCCTCCCCACCAAAACGCCCGACATTCCCTCCACAAAACAGCGATACCCCTCTCCACAAAACAGCGACACCCCTCCTCCCAAACACAGCGACACCCCTCCTCCCAAAACGCCAACCCCATCCTCCCAAGCAAAACCAACATCATTCCATTTCCATCATTTAACCCAACTCACCCAAGCTCACTGCCTCCTCCCCAACCCCGACATCCCACCCCCCACACACACTCTCAGGCTGTACACTCCAGACTGTAACCCCTTGAGTGAACCTCCCTCCCCACCCCCCACACTCTCAGACAGTACATTGCAGATTCAGTTCCCCACCCTACCTCTACCCTGCCCCCCACCGACCCTGACCTCACCCCTCTGTTTGTGAAGAACTGATGTAAAATACCTGCCATTCCTGCTGTAGTTTATTCGGTACGGGCCAAACTGACTGAGCTCCAGGTTAAAGAACTGAGACAAACAAACCAGAGAAAGTGGTGTCAATAATTCAAATATAAACTTAACTTCATCTCCAGAGCCTGTGTCCTAACATCCCCCGAGGGCTGGGGCTTAGGGACCCATATCTTCTCTAAACCAGGGGTCAAACTTTTAATCCTCATTTTTAATCCGTCCCTCACTCCCCTCTCTCCCTGTCACCCTCATTCTCCCTCCCCAACAACCCTCACTCACCTCCTCCCTGTCACCCTCATACTCCCTCCCCAACAGCCCTCACTCACCTCCTCCCTGTCACCCTCATACTCCCCAACAACCCTCACTCCCCTCCCTCCGTCACCCTCATACTCCCCAACAATCCTCACTCCCCTCCCTCCCTGTCACCCTCATACTCCCTCCCCAACAATCCTCACTCCCCTCCCTCCCTCCCTGTCACCCTCATACTCCCCAACAGCCCTCACTCCCCTCCCTCTGTCACCCTCATACTCCCTCCCAACAGCCCTCACTCCCCTCCCTCCGTCACCCTCATACTCCCCAACAACCCTCACTCCCCTCCCTCCGTCACCCTCATACTCCCTCCCCAACAATCCTCACTCCCCTCCCTCCCTGTCACCCTCATACTCCCTCCCCAACAATCCTCACTCCCCTCCCTCCCTGTCACCCTCATACTCCCTCCCCAACAATCCTCACTCCCCTCCCTCCCTCCCTGTCACCCTCATACTCCCCAACAGCCCTCACTCCCCTCCCTCTGTCACCCTCTTACTCCCTCCCCAACAACCCTCACTCCCCTCCCTCCATCACCCTCATACTCCCTCCCCAACAATCCTCACTCCCCTCCCTCCCTGTCACCCTCATACTCCCCAACAGCCCTCACTCCCCTCCCTCCCTGTCACCCTCATACTCCCTCCCCAACAACCCTCACTCCCCTCCCTCCCTGTCACCCTCATACTCCCTCCCTGCTGAGTGGGCATGCAACCCAGATGGAGCGAGAGAGACAGACAGACAGACGACGGAGAAGGAGGAGGCAAGTGGGGATGTAAGAGATGGGGATGGGGGAGGAGGAAAAGGAGAAAGCTGGGGGTGGTGGGGGTGGAGGAGAATGCCCCTGTCTCTCCCTGCACTGACCTTGGAGGCACTGCTGATGTCCACTACATCTGCGATGTCACGTTGCTGAATGAAGCAGGTATCCTCCCCTTCATCAGCCTCCAGGAACCTGCCAATGTGGGAGGGAGACACCGGGACACACTCCTGTCACACGTAGAACTCTCCCAATGCCATTCAACCTCGTAGCGACGCCCCACCCACCGGCTCCCTCCCAGCACACACACACTGTGAGACAGTGACTGAGTGACGCTGTCACTGAGCAAGTCTGTGCCAGCAACACAGCTCCCGATCCAACCATCAACATCCAGCGCAATCAATAAATCAGGGAATGTTTTAAAAAGCTAACCAAATGGAGACTGTGTAACCACTGTCCATCACGGTGTAAACCCATCTGTTTGACTCATGTCCTTCAGGGAGGGAAATCCGCCATGTTTAACTGGTCTGGCCTACATGTGACTCCAGTGCCAATGGGGTAACTCCTACTGGCTCGCAGGGCAGGCAGTAAATTCTGGTCAAACCAGCAACACCCACATTCTCCAAACAAACTACTGTGGCCACCATCTGCACATCCAATACAGACAGTAACACCAGCCCCGACCCTCCGGCAGCGCGGTGCCCCCTCGGCCCCGACCCTCCGGCAGCGCGGTGCCCCCTCGGTGCCGACCATCTGGCAGCACGGCGCCCCCTCGGCCCCGACCCTCCGGCAGCGCGGCGCCCCCTCGGCCCCGACCCTCCGGCAGCACGGCGCCCCCTCGGCCCCGACCCTCCGGCAGCACGGCGCCCCCACGGCCCCGACCCTCCGGCATCGCGGTGCCCCCTTGGCGCCGACCCTCCGGCAGCGTGGCCCCGACCCTCTGGCAGCATGGCGCCCCCTCGGCGCCGACCGTCCGGCAGCGCGGCCCCGTCCCTCTGGCAGCACGGTGCCGACCCTCCGGCAGCACGGCGCCGACCCTCCGGCAGCGTGGCCCCGATCCTCTGGCAGCACGGCGCCCCCTCGGCCCCGACCCTCCGGCAGCGCGGTGCCCACTCGGCGACGAGCCTCCGGCAGCGCAGCCCCGACCCTCCGGCCCTGACCCTCTGACAGCGCGGCCCCGACTCTCCGGCCCTGACCCTCTGACAGCGCGGCCCCGACTCTCCGGCAGTCAATGTTGAACCTGGGAGAATGGGTTGCAGTGTGTAGAAACTCAGATTGACGTTTGTGTTGAAGGGGGTGGGGGTACAGTGCCTGTCCCCAGGGTTTGTGCCTGGGGGGGTGATGGAATTGTCAGGTGTACCACACAGTCACCACAAGCTGGGAAAGGATTATAAGGCCTCTGTGCACTCTGGTGACAGACAGTGAGCGGTCAGGGCCACGAATCTCTGCTGCCTGCCCCTCAATTCCTTACCCCGCCTCCTCGGGCAGCAGGAGGTCGAAGCGAGCTGCTTGCTTCTCTGCTTGCTTTGACAGCTTCTCCAGGATTTTCAGCTGATTTTTCACTTTCTGATTGGCGATTTCACCCTGCATCAGATCACAGAAATCTCACAGAGATCCACTGAGCCACCCCCTCTTCCAGATCCCTTCCCAGCTTCTCGATATCTGGGTCTCAGGCACAGGGTCCCGTCACTGCCCCAAACCAGGGAAGGGACACAGGATTAACCACACCCTACCACTTCCCCCCCCCCACCGAGAGAGGGGTGTACAGGGAGGGGGCAGGATTACACACATTCCAACTCCACTCCCTCCGCCCCCCCAAGAGAGAGGGGAGTACAGGAATAGAACAGGATTACACCCACCCCTGCCCCAACAGTGGGGTGTACTGGGGGAGGGGGTCATCAGGATTACACCCTTCTCACCACAGTGAGGGGTGCACTGGGAGAGCCAGGATTCCTCCACGTTCCCCCTCCCCCCACCACCCACCCTACAGTGAGGGGTTTATGGTTCATCAGGAAGTGAAGGATTAACTTATGCTGCGAGCAACTCACTCACACTATCACTGGAGATGGGACAGAGATCACAGACACTACATTGGTGATGACATTTACAACCTCATTGTAATGTCCCTGACATTCCCCAAGACTTACTCACCACCTTAATGGACGTCCCTCGCTGAAACTTCCTCATCACTTCCTTCGGGATCGGTGCCGGTCCTGGGAAAGGGTCCTCTCTCTGTGGTGTTGGGGAGGTGAGGTGGCAAAAGACAGGAATTAATAGAAGCTGGTACAGTGTGAGGGGAACCTGCGCACTCTCAGGCAGCACATTCCAAACTGTAACCATTTACTGCTTTTATTTTTAATCTACTCCTCTGGTTCTCAATCCACTCTCCAGCGGGAACAGTATCATTCTCTCACCGTCCAGATCCATTGTGACTTTGTAACTTCTATCAAACTTCCTGTTGACCTCCTGCTTGCTAGACCTTCCCAACATCTCCAATCTGTCCCGCAAAATGCAAACCCTCACTGCTGAGGCCATCGCTGTCAAACTCTGCCTCACTGTCTCACATCCTTCCCAGAGTATGGAGGTACACCGTACACACTATTCCAGCGAACCTTTTATTAATAGGCAGCTATCAGACCAGGAATTAACTGGCTGGTCGAGAGGTCCTCTTAACCAAAGTAAAGGCACATTCAGTAATAAATGGAAATGTAATTCAGGCAGTGTACACATCACTGTCACACCTTATCTTCAGCATAAATCACTTCAGCCTTCTCACTCACACCCTCAACTGATTACTCATGAGAAGACAGTAAACATCACGGTATTAGGGGTGTATAATTTTTGCCGGTTTAAACAAAGCTTGCTGTATTTCATAAATATTCAGCATTACCTCCTTGCTCCTGTACTCTGTGTCCCTAGTAATAAAGTTGAGGACACTGTGTGCTTTATTCACTGATCTCTCTACCTGTCCAGCCACCTTCAATGATCTGTGCACACATATCCACCCTGCTCCCCCGTCTCCCTCTTTCTAAACCACTCCCTTTAGGCTTGTACCACCCTAGTTCATATTGTCTTGCAATGATTTTCTGATCAGCGTCTTTCCCAGACAGATTCCTGATCCTCGACTGATCCCCAGTTCCAGACTGATTCCCAATCCAGCAGTGACCTCAATGACTGCTTCCTGATCCGGGAATGCCAATCCCAGACGGAACACCCCCCCCACCTACCCCACCGCTCCCTGAACAATCCTGAACCGATGTGCCATCCCTAACACATTCCCACTTCCAAAATGAGCCTCCCATGACCCTGGATTGAAGTCCCTGGCCCCAGACTGACCACACCCCACCCCAAATCCTGGATGTGGGAGCTAGTACCTTCAGACTCACCCCTGAAAGCACCTTCTTCGGTGGGTGCCTTGATGCTTGGCGGTCCATCCGTTTGCCTTTCTCAGGTCTCCGAGCGCCTGGCTTCCTCCGTCCCACCTTCACCTGCTCTGCTGGTCTGCCCTTACCTGATGCTGCTGCATCTCCAGCTGGCTCTTCTTCAGCTTCCCAGTACCTCTTCCTTTTCTAAATCATGGATTTTGGGGTGGGAGCGTAGAGAGATGGTTAGACAGGGGACTTGATGGGGGGGATGCCTGGCCCCTGGCAGAACTGAGCAGCATGGAGGCTCAATGGTGAGTGGCTCACTTCGCTTCAGCTCTGATGAGGAGTTGTCTAAACTCAAATGTTAGCTTGCTCTCTCTCCACAGATACTGCCTGACCCGCTGTGATCTCCAACACTTTTACTTCCCAACTCAGTGGTCAATACTGCTGCCTCACAGCACCAGGGACCCCGGTTTGTTCTCACCCTCAGGCGACTGTTTTGTGTGGAGTTTGCACGTTCTTCCCCCATGTTTACGTGGGTTTCCTCCAGGTGCTCCAGTTTTCTCCCATAATCCAAACATGGGCAGGTTAGGGTGGGATAGGCCGTGCTAAATTGTCCTCTAGTGCCCAGGGATGTGCAGGTTAGGGTGGGATAGGCCGTGCTAAATTGTCCCGTAGTGCCCAGGGATGTGCAGGTTAGGGTGGATTGGCCATGCTAAATTGTCCCGTAGTGCCCAGGGATGTGCAGGTTAGGGTGGATTGGCCGTGCTAAATTGTCCCATAGTGCCCAGGGATGTGCGGGTTAGGGTGGGATAGGCCGTGCTAAATTGTCCCATAGTGCCCAGGGATGTGCGGGTTAGGGTGGGATAGGCCGTGCTAAATTGTCCCGTAGTGCCCAGGGATGTGCGGGTTAGGGTGGGATTGGCCGTGCTAAATTGTCCCATAGTGCCCAGGGATGTGCGGGTTAGGGTGGGACTGGCCGTGCTAAATTGTCCCGTAGTGCCCAGGGATGTGCGGGTTAGGGTGGGATTGGCTGTCGGAAATGCATGGCCACAGGAATACAGTAGGGAGATGAGTGAGATGCCCTTTGGATGGATTTGGTATGGGCTTGATGAGCTGAATGGCCTGCTTCCAAACGGTAGGGATTCTATGTTATAACTGGCCAGACAGTTTCACTGGCCGGGGGGGGGGGGGGGGGGGGGTGTGGCGAGTGGGGGGTGAAAATGCAGGTAAGATCTATTTATACAGGAACTTGAATAACATCAATAAACATTAATTACCCAGTGGTCCTGGGGGGTATATAAATATAAATATTAATTACCCGGTGGTCCTGGGGGGGTATATAAATATAAATATTAATGACCCGGTGGTCCTGGGGGGTATATATATATAAATATTAATGACCCGGTGGTCCTGGGGGGTATATATATATAAATATTAATGACCCGGTGGTCCTGGGGGGTATATAAATATAAATATTAATGACCCGGTGGTCCTGGGGGGTATATAAATATAAATATTAATGACCCGGTGATCCTGGGGGTATATAAATATAAATATTAATTACCCGGTGGTCCTGGGGGGTATATATATATAAATATTAATTACCCAGTGGTCCTGGGGGGTATATATATATAAATATTAATTACCCAGTGGTCCTGGGGGGGTATATAAATATTAATTACCCGGTGGTCCTGGGGGGGTATATAAATATAAATATTAATGACCCGGTGGTCCTGGGGGGTATATATATATAAATATTAATGACCCGGTGGTCCTGGGGGGTATATAAATATAAATATTAATTACCCGGTGGTCCTGGGGGGTATATAAATATAAATATTAATTACCCAGTGGTCCTGGGGGGTATATATATATAAATATTAATGACCCGGTGGTCCTGGGGGGTATATAAATATAAATATTAATGACCCGGTGGTCCTGGGGGGTATATAAATATAAATATTAATTACCCGGTGGTCCTGGGGGGTATATAAATATAAATATTAATTACCCAGTGGTCCTGGGGGGTATATAAATATAAATATTAATTACCCGGTGGTCCTGGGGGGTATATAAATATAAATATTAATTACCCGGTGGTCCTGGGGGGTATATATATATAAATATTAATTACCCGGTGGTCCTGGGGGGTATATAAATATAAATATTAATGACCCGGTGGTCCTGGGGGGTATATAAATATAAATATTAATTACCCGGTGGTCCTGGGGGGTATATATATATAAATATTAATTACCCGGTGGTCCTGGGGGGTATATAAATATAAATATTAATTACCCGGTGGTCCTGGGGGGTATATATATATAAATATTAATGACCCGGTGGTCCTGGGGGGTATATAAATATAAATATTAATGACCCGGTGGTCCTGGGGGTATATAAATATAAATATTAATGACCCGGTGGTCCTGGGGGGTATATATATATATATATATAAATATTAAAGACCCGGTGGTCCTGGGGGGTATATAAATATAAATATTAATAACACGGTTGTCCTGTTCACGTTCAAACGGAAAAATTAGATTTTAAATAAATTTCTCTCCAACCCGTAACGTGCCGCTGCTGCGGGGCGCCGCCATCTTGCTGACTGCTCACCCGGAAGTTCTCCCTGCGGCGTTGTGCTGCTGCTGCTACCTCCGGCGGCAGGGGGCGATGTCGCTGGAGGCCAATTACCAAAGCGGCAGAGCCAGTCTGTAACCAATAGTCAATATTAAATAATCAATAGTCAATATTAAATAATCAATAACCAATGTGCAATAACCAATAATCAGTGTGAAATAAATTCTGATGAAGGGTCTAGGCCCGAAACATCAGCTTTCCTGCTCCTGAGATGCCGCTTGGCCTGCTGTGTACATCCAGCCCCACACTTAGTGAATGTCAATGTTTAATAACTATAATCCCCACATGGGCTGGTCCTGGCCAGTGTTTAATCAATAATAGGTTATTGTTCGGACGGCGAGGTCAAACACCTCTGATAATTAAAATCAAAACATAATTTCCAATCTGTTATGGCGTGAGTGGTGGTTCCCTTCTAAGAATTAAACGCGAAACACCCAAAAGAGCACACCTCACCTCACCTAATCTGTTAAACTATTACGGAGATGGGAGGTTAAATTGCAGAAAGTCCCTGATACTCACTCTATAAGTGACAAGGAACAATTTATTTATTTAACCCGAAGAGTGAACAAATTAAGAGAATTATTTACAAACCAAATAATTCCCCCTTAGCTTCTATTTCCTAACTAAACTAAATTCTGCTGATATACAATTGCAATAAACACAAGCCCCACTTAAACAACCCAAGTAGTGAAAAAAAAATTACCTAAAACTTAGTCTCTCAATCACAAATGCCTTTCTTCAGCTGAACTACTGCCAGTGGTGCTGATGTTTTCTCTGTGAGGACTCTTAGCTGGAATTGCTGTGGCGGTACCTTTTATGGACAGAAGGGGCTTTCTTAGAGAGCTTACTGTTTTGTTGTGAGTGCCCGATATTTATTTCTCAGACAGCGGTTTGCTCTCACTGATTTTCAAAAACCATCTCCTAATATACCTTGGATGACATATCAATTTTCTTACAATAACATTGCACTGAGGTTGTCAAAACCATCAGATTTAAATTCAATTGGCTTTCAATCACTAAGTGCTTGGTTGAAATTAATCGGCTGATTCCAGCTCTTTACCAAAACAACAAAACAAGCCGCGGGTTTCCAATCACAGCCGATCGATACATATTCCTATTTGAGAATTGGCTGTATATCGTCAGCTACATTCAGACATTTTTTTCTGTATAATTCTCTAACCTTAGAAAAGCACTTTGTCTCTTAGAGGGACCACACACTCTACGCAGCTTCATAACCTCCCCCTGAAGAGAAATAATGAAACATCATTGTGAAAAATCATTGGTTTTCTTTAAAAAAAACTTAAAACCATTATCACAAGATACATGCAATCTGAAGTTACACCCTTCATACTAATTCTGCATATGTATATGACACAGTGCCAGTTCTATCTTACTTACAAATTTTCTTTTAAAACAGTGACGACACATTTGCAATATAAGTTTTATAACCTGCAACATGTACAATCTGTAAATTAAAAGCTTGTGACATAAAACTCCAACAAAATACTCTCGTATTCTTTTCCTTAGGTCTTTCCAAAAAGGCAAGAGTGTTGTGATCTGTGTACACAACCATGTCCAAAACATTGTTTGTAACATAAACATTAAAATGTTGTAAGGCCAGCACCAAACTCAATAACTATTTTTCAATAGTGGAGTATTCTCCCTGGTGGATATTGAGTTACTTTGAAAAATAACCAATAGGCTTTTCATCCTCCTGCGTCAACATAGCTCCAGGCCCTACATCACTGGCGTGACAGTGACTTCAAAGCGTTTCAAAAAATTTGGTGTGGGCAAAAGCTGGTGTGGTGGTTAATGGGGCTTTTAAGTTCACAAATGCCTCTTGGCACTGTTCTGTGCACTGAAATTTCATATTATTCTTTAGCAAACCCATCAGTGATGCCATTGTGCTACTAAAGTATGGTACAAACCTCTGGTAGAATCTGCTCAGAGCCAAAAATCAAAGCACCTCTTTCTTCCAGGATGGTCTTGGAAATTCCTCGCAAATCCCTCATCTTCACGTTCCGCAGGGTCATCCTTCCATGTCCCATATTGTCTCCCAAGAACATCACCTCTGCCTTTGCAAATTCAGTTTTTACCAAATATATGATCAGTTTTGCCTCGTGTTGTCTTTCGAAGAGCTCTGCCAAATGCACCATGTGATCTCTTCACAAATGGCCATAGGTCACTAAGTCATCCACAGAGGCAGCACAATTAACCAATCCTGTCACACACTGTTCATAAGTCTTTGAAATGTGGCTGCAGTGCTCTTCATTCCAAAGGGCATTACTTTAAATTGATGCAGCTCATTTCGGGTCATAAGTGCAGAAACGTCTTTCACTCACACCAACAAAGGTAGTTGCCAGTAATCACAAAGTAAGTCTCACTTTGTGATGTACGTAGCCAATCCAACATTTTACACACAGTCCCCTGGCCTTGGAATTGTGTTTGAGTCTGATTTAGTCATGACATTGAGCTTCCAGTAGTCTGTGCAGAACCATTGAGTGCCATCAGGTTTGGGAACCAACACGATCAGCAAACTCCACTCACTTAGACTTGGCTCAATGATGTCTTCTTGGACAATTGCTTCGACTTCATTTGGTACCTGTGCGCCTTTAGAGGATTAAGCCTGTAGGGGTGGTGTTTTATCGGAACAGCATTCCCTACATCAACCACGTGTACTATAGTATTAGTCCTCTGCATTCTGTTCCTACATATGTCCTCACAGTGCTGCAACGAGCCTTTCCATTCAGTTCTCTATTCCTGAGACAGATAGCTCACTATCTTATCCCATTCTCCAAGGACTTCATCATTAATTAACTTATTCTGAGGCACATCAAATTCCAAATCATCTGGATTTGATTCCTCACTCTGTGTGGCAGTAACCAATACCTGTTTCTCCAGTTTGCCTGTCCCTGTATTAACAATGTTTCAGCATGTTCACATGACATATTCAATGTTTCTTTTCCTATCCGGCATCTTTCCCAGGTAGTTCACCTGACTCATCTTCTCTCAATCTGATAAGAGCCACTAAACTTTGCTTTTAAAGGATCTCCTACCACTGGTAACAGCACCAATAATTCAGCCACATGGGAAAATGTACGAATTTTAGACTTTGTACCTGCTTCTTGCTTCATTATGTGCTTTGTTGCCTTCAGATGATGTCTGGCTAATTCACTGACTTTGTTCAATCTTTCTTTCACCTCAGATTCATAAGTCACCTGTGAGATCTCTGACTTTCGACCTATCAACTTTTCCTTAATTAATTTTAGAGGCCGTATTACCTTGTGTCATTCAGGGCATCTCTAATGGCAAATAATATAAATGGGATACCTTTATCCAAATCATTTGGATAATCCTGGCAATAAACCCTAGACATGGTCTTTAGGGTCTAATGCCACCTTTCCAATGCTCTTGGGATTCAGGATGGGACACATTTGATTTAAAGTGTTGGATGCCTAAACTTTCCATGACCTCCTTAGACAGTTTGGCAGTAAAATTGGACTCTTGGTCTGATTAAATCTCTGTGGGAAGTCTATAGTGGACGAAGAAAGCAAGCAACTTTCCTACTATCCAACATGTATGACAGGTACCGCAACATTCAACCACGTCCTTATGTAATCCAAACCAATCGAAATGCTTCTGGAACTTGGCCTGAGACTTCCACACTCTTAGATGGCCTCCTACAGGTAATTTGTGTGCTACCCTCAATGCTTCCTGTCTGTATGCCACCGGCAACACAATCTGGTGAACTTCCGCCTACATCTCCTCTGCACTAACCTGTGTAGGTCTCCATTTCCACCTGAGGATACTATCCTTGAGGTAATAACATTCGGGAATACATTCTGATTTTTTTTTCAAGTAGCTTATGTTGTAAGTGTTTTATTGTATTATCTTTTTGTTGTAACTCCATTAGTCTTTCAGAGCAACATACCTCTGCCTGATTCTCTACCTGCTTAAGTTTTTCCTTTACCATTTCATCAAACAAGGGGTCAGTTAGCTGGACCTCAACTCATTTGTCTTTCTCTTTTGTTTTCCCTTTCATGCCGTAACCTATGGCAGTGGATCTTGTTACCGCACGGTCCAGAAAAATTCCAGGATATTTTTGTTCAAACTCCTCTGTTTCCTGGTTTTCCTTCATCTTCTCCACTACAAGGGCCATCACTGCAACTTCGATCCTGCTTGGTCATTTCCAAGAACAAACTGCATTCCTGGAATAGACACTCTTTCAATCACTCCCCCAATCTTGATTGGAATCTCCAGCCTGATCTCACACATTTATTCCACATTTATTCCACAGGTTACCCCCCTCTTGGGTCACATTTTAGAAGGAGTGCATATATTTTTATTTCTTACTATTACAGACTGGTTAGCTTCCGTATCTCTAAATATTGTAACTTTGTTACCTTCTCCCTCCGTTCTTCCTGACAAACCTTACACAGAGGTCCTGGTTCTGACTTTACTGATTCCCCCTCAAGGTTCTGTATGCCTCCTGTTACTCCAGTTTCCAGTCTGTTCCCAATTTTCCTTTTCACTTTTTCTTCAACAATCTGCTGCTCATCCTCACTCTGATGAATATCTATTGGTTTAGACTAGACTGTGCTTTCTCCTTCGGCTTCTCGATTTTTTTTGGGATTTCCTTCATTACCTCAACTAATTCCACTGGTATCGTGCCTTTTCCAAATCCATTCTCCCCAGTGCCTTTCTTAAACCACGATCAACATGACTTTATGTGTCCCACTCTGTTGCTGTGAAAACATTTGAGGCCTCTTGCCTCCTTTTTACCGTCTTGGGTTTCTTTTTCACCTGTGATAAACTGTTCCCAGTGTGATCAGGGCTCTGTTCTCGGGCCTCTGCTCTTTGTAGTTTTTATAAATGACTTGGATGAAGAGGTTGAGGGGTGGGTTAGTATGTTTGCTGATGACACAAAGGTTGGAGGTGTCATTGATAGTATCGAGGGCTATTGCAGCTTTAGCGAGACATTGACAGAATGCAGAGCTGGGCTGAGAAATGGCAGATGGAGTTCAACCTGGATAAATGCAAAGTGATGCATTTTGAAAGGTCGAACTTAAATGCTGAATATAGGATTAAAGGCAGGATTCTCGGCAGTGTGGAGGAACAGCGGGATCTTGGTGTTCAAGTGCATAGCTCCCTCAAAGTTGCCACCCAAGTGGATAAGGTTGTTAAGAAAGCATATGGTGTTTTGGCTTTCAATAACAGGGGAATCGAGTTTAAGAGCCGTGAGGTTATGCTGCAGCTCTACAAAACCCTGGTGAGACCACACTTGGAATATTGTGTCCAGTTCTGGTCGCCCTATTATTGTAAAGATGTGGAGGCTTTGGAGAGGGTGCAAAGGAGGTTTACCAGGATGCTGCCTGGACTGGAGGGCTTTTCTAATGAGGAGAGATTGACTGAGCTCGGACTTTTCTCTGTGTAGAGAAGGAGGAAGAGAGGTGACCTGATTGAGGTGTACAAGGTAATGAGAGGCATGGATAGAGTCGATAGCCAGAGACTTTTCCCCAGGGCAGGACTGACTGCCACAAGGGGTCATAGTTTTAAGGTGTTAGGAGGAAGGTATAGAGAAGACGTCAGAGGGAGGTTCTTCACCCAGAGAGTTGTGAGCGCATAGAATAGTTTGCCAGTGGTAGTCGAGGAGTCATTAGTGACATTTAAGCGATTGCTGGACATGCACATGGACGGCAGTGAATTGAGGGGAATGTAGGTTAGGTGATTTTATTTTTGGCTTAGGATTATTCCACGGCACAACATCGTGGGCCAAAGGGCCTGTACAGTGCTGTACTTTTCTGTGTTCTATGCTCAATGTTCTATGATCTACTTTTTGTTTTTTTATTGAAGGATCTCCTTTTTCCCTTTTCTATCCCTCATGGAATGAAATTGCTGTGAGAAGCTAGATTTCACTTCATGCACTATTGTGTATTCATTCACCATCTCTGCAGCTCTTCTTATTGTTTTGAAATTTTTGTTCCTCAACATGAGTTCTTATTGTCTCTGGTTTTTAAACTCTTGCAGCAGAATAATCTCTCTAAGATCCTCTTATGTGTTTCTTTTCTTTAAAACGCTCACCCATCTATCGAAGTTCTATGTTTAATTCATACAAACTCAATTTAAGTCTGAACTGGTACCTTCTTTATATTTCTGAACCAATGTCTATATGTTGCTGGTATCAATTAAAACAGCCTGTGTTACTTCTTCATATTCTCTCTTCACCTCCTCAGACAGCGCTGCAAACACCTCGCTAGTCCTACCAACTAACTTGGTCTGAATTAATGTAACTCACACAGTTTCTGGCCAGTTCACCTGCTTAGACAGTTTTTCAAAGGAATGTTTGGACATATGGGTACATGTCCCTGCTAGGCTGTTGGCTATGAAGGGGTGGCCCATCCTCACTTTTATCTTGTACTTCTGCCATTTGAAGTCTTTTTGCTTCAAGTTCCAACTTCACCTTTTCTAACTCAAACATTCTTCCTCTTTCTTTTCTCTCAGCTGGGAGACTTTTTCCCCTTTTTTCTCTTTTGCTTTTAACCATAATCCAAACAGTCTCTTCTACCTTTCATTGTCTTACTCTGGTTGTCTTATTTGTAATTTAGTTTTTTTCTAACTCCACTGCACTGGCCTGTTTCTCTGACGTACCTAAATGCTTGACTGACTCCTTTACACTGACAGCTTTCCTCCTGTCCATAGTTAAAATCAATTCTCATCCCCTTGCTAAGTCTAAAAGTATATCCTTTCTCTGTCCTTCTAAACTTTCCTGGAAAATTTGGGAAGTATCTTCAAACCCCAGAACATCTTTTGCAATTTAAAGAGCCATTTTCCTCACTTTAATCTCAAGTAAGTGAAATTAAACAGATTTTTCTCGCCTAAGTTTTATTTAAAGATCGAGGACACCATTCCTCAAGGCTGTTTAAATCTATTCAGATCCGTTCAGATCTGTACACCAACTGACCAGATCTTGGATGAGGCTCCAAATTGTTTCAAATCAATGAGGATAGCAAATGTGGTTCCCCTGTTCAAGAAGGGGAGTAGAGACAACCCTGGTAATTATAGACCAGTGAGCCTTACCTCAGTTGTTGGTAAAGTGTTGGAAAAGGTTATAAGAGATAGGAGTTATAATCATCTAGAAAAGAATAATTTGATTGGGGATAGTCAGCACGGTTTTGTGAAGGGTAGGTCGTACCTCACAAACCTTATTGAGTTCTTTGAGAGGGTGACCAAACACGTAGATGAGAGTAAACCGGTTGATGTGGTGTATATGGATTTCAGCAAGGCGTTCGATAAGGTTCCCCACAGTAGGCTATTGTACAAAACGCGGAGGAATGGGATTGTGGGAGATATAGCGGTTTGGATCAGAAATTGGCTTGCTGAAAGAAGACAGAGGGTGGTAGTTGAGGGGAAATGTTCATCCTGGAGACCAGTTACTAGTGGTGTACCGCAAGGGTCGGTGTTGGGTCCACTGCTGTTCGTCATTTTTATAAATGACCTGGATGAGGGCGTAGAAGGATGGGTTAGTAAATTTTCAGACGACACTAAGGTCGGTGGAGTTATGGATAGTGACGAAGGATGCTGTAGGTTGCAGAGAGGCATAGATAAGCTGCAGAGCTGGGCTGAGAGGTGGCAATTGGAGTTTAATGCAGACAAGTGTGAGGTGATGCACTTTGGTAGGAGATCCTTGAAAGTTGCCACCCAGATTGACAGGGCTGTTAAGAAGGCATACAGTGTTTTAGCTTTTATTAATAGAGGGATCGAGTTTCGGAACCAAGAGGTTATGGTGAAGTTGTACAAAACTCTGGTGCGGCCGCACTTGGAGTATTGCGTACAGTTCTGGTCACCGCATTAAAAGAAGGATGTGGAAGCTTTGGAAAGGGTGCAGAGGAGATTTACTAGGATATTGCCTGGTATGGAGGGAAGGTCTTATGAGGAAAGGCCGAGGGACTTGAGGCTGTTTTCATTAGAGAGAAGAAGGTTGAGAGGTGACTTAACTGAAACATATAAAATAATCAGAGGGTTAGATAGGGTGGATAGGGAGAGACTTTTTCCTAGGATGGTGACAGTGAGCACGAGGGGGCATAGCTTTAAATTGAGGGGTGAAAGATATAGGACAGATGTCAGAGGTGGTTTCTTTACTCAGAGAGTAGTAAGGGAATGGAACACTTTGCCTGCAACGGTAGTAGATTCGCCAACTTTAGGTACATTTAAGTCGTCATTGGACAAGCATATGGACGTACATGGAATAGTGTAGGTTAGATGGGCTTGAGATTGGTATGAAAGGTTGGCACAACATCGAGGGCCGAAGGGCCTGTACTGTGCTGTCATGTTCTATGTTCTATGTTCTATAAACCTCCAAACTTGTTACAGTTGGAGTGAGATTCCTTCCCAAAAGTCAAACTTGAAACATTCAGAGAAGCTCTCCTCGCGTTTATAATCTGTTAAAATAGTGACTAAATGAAAGGAAATCCCTGATTTTCACTTAATAAATAAAAAAAGTAACAATTAATTTGTTTAACCCTAACTGGGAACAAACTAACAGAATTACTAACAAACCAAACAATTGCCCCCAATTCCTAACTATTCCCTAACTGAACAAAGTTCTACTTTTGTCCTGTTCCAATAAACACAATTCCCACTCATATAAGCCCAAATAATAAGAAAATAAATTAAAACTTACCCTCTCAAAGTCTGCCGTTCTTCTGCTGATTCTGCTATCAGGGATGTTTTCTCTGTGAATTCCTCTGTGAGGACTCTCAGCTAGAAGTGCTTTGGAGTACCTTTTATGGATAGATGGTGCTTTTTTAGAGAGCTGAGCGTTTTCTTGCGAGAACTAGATGCTTATTTCTCAGATAGCAGTTCGCTCTCATTCTGATTTTCAAAAACCCTCTCCTTATGTATCTTGGATGACGTCTCAATTTTCTTACAATAACATTGGTCCAAGGTTGTCAAAACCATCCGATTTAAATTCGATTGGCTTGCAATCGCTAAGTGCTTGGTTTAACTTAATTGGTTGATACCAGGGCATTGCCAAAACAGAGCAAGCTTAAGGTTTCCAATCACACAGCCAATTGATGCAAGTTTCAATTTCTAAATCTCTAAGCTTCGAAGAGCACTTTACCTTTTAAAGGGACCTTGCACTCCTTCCCCCTATCATTTTTTCAAACAAATTCTAGCTTCCTGCCTTCTAAATCACAAGTATTCTGCACATTTTCGCATCATTACCCAGTTTATAATAGATAACCGATAATAGTTTATAAATAACAATAACCCCCGAGCAGGGAGGTGTCCCTATGAGATATTACCCAGTTTACAATTAATAATCAATATCGGTTTATAAAGAACAAAATTCCTGCGTGCGGAGGTGTCCCGGTGATATTTTATCCAGTTAATAATCAATAATCAGTATTGGTTTATAGATAACAATAACCCAGTTGATTGAGAAGAAGGTGTCTCTATGACCCTGTGGAATCAAGTTCCAGATGCCACATCCACACCTGTGGGTGATTTTATCACTGATAATGGGAACTGCAGATGCGGGAGAATCCAAGATAATAAAATGTGGAGCTGGATGAACACAGCAGGACAAGCAGCATCTCAGGAGCACAAAAGCTGACGTTTTGGGCCTAGACCCTTCAAGGCCCTTTTGTGCTCCTGAGATGCTCCTTGTCCTGCTGTGTTCATCCAGCCTCACATTTTATTATCTTGGATTCTCCAGCATCTGCAGTTCCCACTATCACTCATTCGAGTAGCATCTCTATCTGGCCTCAACCCTGCTCTAAGATAATAAAATGATAAAATGTGAGGCTGGATGAACACAGCAGGCCAAGCAGCATCTCAGGAGCACAAAAGCTGACGTTTCGGGCCTAGGCCCTTCATCAGAGAGGGGGATGGGGGGAGGGAACTGGAATAAATGGGAGAGAGGAGGAGGCGGAGCGAAGATGGAGAGTAAAGAAGATAGGTGGAGAGAGTATAGGTGGGGAGGTAGGGAGGGGATAGGTCAGTCCACAGAAGACGGACAGGTCAAGGAGGTGGGATGAGGTTAGTAGGAGATGGAGGTGCGGCTTGGGGTGGGAGGAAGGGATGGGTGAGAGGAAGAACCGGTTAGGGAGGCAGAGACAGGTTGGACTGGTTTTGGGATGCAGTGGGTGGGGGGGAAGAGCTGGGCTGGTTGTGTGGTGCAGTGGGGGGAGGGGATGAACTGGGCTGGTTTAGGCTCCACACTGCCCTCCAACCCCACCACACCCGGCATTCGCTCCACACTGCCCTCCAACCCCACCACACCCGGCAAACTAAGGGGGTGGCCATGGGCACCCGCATGGGCCCCAGCTATGCCTGCCTCTTTGTAGGTTACGTGGAACAGTCCCTCTTCCGCACCTACACAGGCCCCAAACCCCACCTCTTCCTCCGGTACATTGATGACTGTATCGGCGCCACCTCTTGCTCCCCAGAGGAGCTCGAACAGTTCATCCACTTCACCAACACCTTCCACCCCAACCTTCAGTTCACCTGGGCCATCTCCAGCACATCCCTCACCTTCCTGGACCTCTCAGTCTCCATCTCAGGCAACCAGCTTGTAACTGATGTCCATTTCAAGCCCACCAACTCCCACAGCTACCTAGAATACACCTCCTCCCACCCACCCTCCTGCAAAAATTCCATCCCCTATTCCCACTTCCTCCGCCTCCGCCGCATCTGCTCCCACGATAAGACATTCCACTCCCGCACATCCCAGATGTCCAAGTTCTTCAAGGACCGCAACTTTCCCCCCACGGTGATTGAGAACGCCCTTGACCGCGTCTCCCGCATTTCCCGCGACACATCCCTCACACCCCGCCCTCGCCACAACCGCCCAAAGAGGATCCCCCTCGTTCTCACACACCATCCTACCAACCTCCGGATACAACGCATTATCCTCCGACACTTCCGCCATTTACAATCCGACCCCACCACCCAAGACATTTTTCCATCCCCTCCCCTGTCTGCTTTCCGGAGAGACCACTCTCTCCGTGACTCCCTTGTTCGCTCCACACTGCCCTCCAACCCCACCACACCCGGCACCTTCCTCTGCAACCGCAGGAAATGCTACACTTGTCCCCACACCTCCTCCCTCACCCCCATCCCAGGCCCCAAGATGACATTCCACATTAAGCAGAGGTTCACCTGCACATCTGCCAATGTGGTATACTGCATCCACTGTACCCGGTGCGGCTTCCTCTACATTGGGGAAACCAAGCGGAGGCTTGGGGACCGCTTTGCAGAACACCTCCGCTCAGTTCGCAACAAACAACTGCACCTCCCAGTCGCAAACCATTTCCACTCCCCCTCCCATTCTCTTGATGACATGTCCATCATGGGCCTCCTGCACTGCCACAATGATGCCACCCGAAGGTTGCAGGAACAGCAACTCATTATCCGCTTGGGAACCCTGCAGCCATATGGTATCAATGTGGACTTCACCAGTTTCAAAATCTCCCCTTCCCCCACTGCATCCCTAAACCAGCCCAGTTCATCCCTCCCCCCACTGCACCACACAACCAGCCCAGCTCTTCCCCCCCACCCACTGCATCCCAAAACCAGTTCAACCTGTCTCTGCCTCCCTAACCTGTTCTTCCTCTCACCCATCCCTTCCTCCCACCCCAAGCCGCACCCCCAGCTACCTACTAACCTCATCCCACCTCCTTGACCTGTCCGTCTTCCCTGGACTGACCTATCCCCTCCCTACCTCCCCACCTATACTCTCTCCACCTATCTTCTTTACTCTCCATCTTCGGTCCGCCTCCCCCTCCCTCCCTATTTATTTCAGAACCCTCACCCCATCCCCCTCTCTGATGAAGGGTCTAGGCCCGAAACGTCAGCTTTTGTGCTCCTGAGATGCTGCTTGGCCTGCTGTGTTCATCCAGCCCCACATTTTATTATCTTGGAATTCTCCAGGATCTGCAGTTCCCATTATCTCTCAACCCTGCTCTATATTGGCCTCTGCTGGTGCCTTGGCAGGACTGCAGCTTCTAACCCCAGTAGGTGGAGTATTAAGGTCCCAGCCTCTGCCTCTAACTGCAGAGCTGTATGTCTGCATGTGTTGGTGCAATGTCCTGTCGCAGTTATTATTTATAATCACCCACCATTGGTATGGCTAAGGGAAAAAAAATCACTGAAATTGAAGCAGCTCTGTCTCTCTGGGAATGTGGTCAGCCCTGTTGAATCTCTCTAGCGTGTCCTCATATTTCAGATCTTCAGTCTTCACAGTTCCATGTTTATTAACCTATATTTCCACGATGATCGTGAGTTATAAATGTAAAATGTCTTCATAAAAATCCCAACAGTCTCATTTTTCTCAGTATTTTCAATTTGTATCACATCTCATTCAGACCTCCCGCTTCATCATTATAAATTCCATTGAGTACAAGCCCAGAGTTCTCAACTGCTCATTACATGACAAGCCCCCCTCAACCCCAATATCATTCTCATATACATCCTGTGGATCCCAACTAAGGCCAGCACATTCCCTCCTTAGATATGGGATCCAAAACTGCTCATGATATTCTGACCAGAGCCTTATACAGCCTCAGCAGTATGTCTCTGCTCTTGTATTCTAGTTTTCTGAAAGAGATGTTCACGTTGCACTTTCCTTTCTAAATGCCAACCGAACCTGCATGTTAACTTTAAGAGAATCCTGAACTGGGATTCCAAGTCCCTTTCAGTTTCATGTTTCTGAAACCTTTCTCCATTTAGAAAATAGTTTACATTTCTATTCTTCCTATCAAAACTTATAGCCTCACACTTGTGCATGTTGTATTCTATCACCCACTTCATTGCCTGCTGTTCTAACCTGTCCAAGTCTTTCTGCAGCCTCTCGCTTCCTCAACACAATCTGCCCCATCACCTATCTTTGTGCCATTGCAAACCGACTGGGCATACATAAAGGATCTCACAGGTAGCGCCCTTCTCACCACCAGGCAAGTGATGTCTTCGTGTTGTTGGAAAGTTCTGGTGATGAGGCATTCTGCAAAAAATGACTTAGACAGTCTGCTCAGGGAGCCATGCATCACGATCCACCCTCTCCATTTCTCTCAGGGTCCCAGGGAGCCTCCCTGCTGACCACTTCCTGATGGACCTGTGGTCAAAGGATGGTGATATATTTCTAAGTCAGGATGGGGAGGGACTCAGAGGGGAACTTGCAGGGGCTGGTGTTCCCATGTATCTGCTGCCCTTGTCCTTCTAGATGGAAGTGGGTCATGGGTTTGGAAGGCACTGTCTGAGGATCTAACAATCTATCCAAAAGTTTTATATTAATTCCGAACATTTATAGTACAGAGTTTTCTACTCTGTCCCCATCGTCTGGGCAGAATCCTCCTCTATGAAAGACAGATGCAAAGTATCCATTTCGCACCTCCGTCGTCAATTGGAGATGGGATGATTTGTTTGACAAGCCGAGGAGGTGGATTCCTCCCCTGTTAATGGGAAGTTTGGATCAACATTTCCACTGGGAGCCCTTTATAAAGATGCTGTTTTATCTGTACAGAAGTGACCTGTCACAATGCAGCTTTTCATTCCCCAGGCAGAACATGATGGAGGTGATGTGGATGTGACTGATATCTGACAGTGTGCAGACAGTGAGTGGGATTTGTAAATCATCCTCACAGTGTTAATCTAGACTGTCCTGGTTCTGTTAGTTCATTCAGAGTTCCTGAATCTGTAAGTCATTGAGTAATGCACCTGTCTTTGAGAGTTCCTCAATTGTTTTCTCCATCGTTCTAGAAACCTCACTGCCTGAGGAAACATTCAGCATTACAACATTATTCAAATGGTGGGAACAAACACCTTCAGACCTGCCCATATCTGTGACAGTCATTGTTTCACTGCTGTGAACTCCCAGGATTTTTACAAACTGAGACACCTACTGAATGGGAATGGATTGGATTGGATTTCTCAAGGCCATTCTATTATCATGCCGCTGATGTCTCTTCAGCCCATCGAATTAATCCTGACATCATCCCTTTCCATTTCCCCTTGGCCCTGCAAATCCTATCGCTGTGAACTCATTCTCAATTCCCAACACCAACTCATGGTGGCCCTGAGGAATGTGAAACAATAAATTAGACAGCTATTAGGCTGGTGTGATCTGGATAGTTCAACAATAAAAGAGATCTGAAACAATAAGAAAGTGCTGCGGAAACTCAGCAGATCCTTTAGCAATTGTAGAGAGAGACAGAGAGAGAGACAGATTTAATGTTTTGAGTCTAGTGACCCTTCTTTCATGATGACCATCCCAGTTCATGCTGGGAATGTTGAAATTCTCTATTATAATTACCCGATTATTGATTTAATGCTAATTATACTCATAATTTTAGTGAATATACACAGCACACACATTTCATTATAGGCTCCAAGATTGATACCAAGAGTGACAGTGAGCCCTTGCTTTCTGCAAACAACGATGGTTCAATGGCCATCCATCACTGAGTTCCAATGGGAACCATCTATCCCCACAGCAGTGACCTCTCACAAAGTATCCAGGAGATACTGACACCGAATCCACAGCAGCTCACTGCAGTCACAGGTAGCAGGCTGTGTTCACAGTGTAACAGAAATACACACGGTCCGTCTGAGGGTCGGGGGTGGGGTGGGGGAAGGGGGCGGGTCGAAAACTCAGCCCCTAACACCAACCACATCATTAACATCAATCATTACTCCGAGGCTGTGAGAGAAGGAAATCCCACAGCAGGCCACGAGGAGGAACAGCACAGGGCTCCAGGTAAACTAAGCCAAGCGAGGGTGAGTGCTGAAGGAGCACCACACTGTTGGAGGGTCAGTGCTGTGGGAGTGGCACACTGTAGAAGGATGGGTGCTGAGGGAGACTTCCATCGAGAAGTATAAAGGCAGCAGGTACATGGGAACATCAGACCCCTGCAAGTTCCGCTCCGAGCCCCTCACTTCCTGACTTGGGAATATATCCCCTTTCCTTCACCGTCACTGGGTTAAAATCCTGGATTTCCCTCCCTAAGAGCCTTGTGGGTCATCCCACATCACATGGACTGCAGCTCACCACCAACTTCTCAAGGGGGCAATTAACAGGCTGGACACCTTCATCACAGTAAACCAGCAACGGCCTGCGTGAGGTGACCCTCTGTCACCTTTCCTACCCAGTGCTGTTGTCTTTCTGTGAGTTGTTTAGTTTTGTACACTCCCATTCTCTCCTGATGGTTGTGCTGACCCAGAAACTGGAATCTTTCTCCATACTCTCTGTCAATTCCACACCAGGTTCAATCCTGAATACCCTTCATCTCTGACCAATTCTCAGCCCCCTGTCAAGCACCTGATTACAAACTGGAAGAGGGAGTGTGAGGCGAGGTTTTGCAGGAATGGGTAAAATGGATGTTGAGGAAGAGTGGGTTTGACATTTACAGGTTATTTTGTTTACAGGAAGAAGCGCTGATGGTCTCAGTAAGGTCCTGGAACAACACTGGCTGAATGCTCAGTGCGAGCTGGGATTGTAACCTGCTTTGATATATTAGAGCTGATCGATCCCTGAGCGTAGTTTTTGTAAGGGTGAATTATTTCTGAATGCACACAGAAACCTCCCCAACACTGTTCCTCTCCCCTTGAGCAGGGTAATCCACAAACTGACAAGATCGATTTTCACTGCCTCCCACCAGCTATCTCTTCCCCCTTCTCTCTGCCTCTCTCTCTTCCCCCTTCTCTCTGCCTCTCTCTCTGCCTCTCTCTCTTCCCCCTTCTCTCTGCCTCTTTCTCTCTCTCTGACCCCCTCTCTCTGCCTCTCTCTCTCTCTCTGACCCCTTCTCTCTGCCTCTCTCTCTCTCTGACCCCTTCTCTCTGCCTCTCTCTCTCTCTTCCGCCTTCTCTCTGCCTCTCTCTCTCTCTGACCCCTTCTCTCTGCCTCTCTCTCTCTCTCTGACCCCTTCTCTCTGCCTCTCTCTCTCTCTGACCCCTTCTCTCTGCCTCTCTCTCTCTCTCTCTTCCCCCTTCTCTCTGCCTCTCTCTCTCTCTCTGACCCCTTCTCTCTGCCTCTCTCTCTCTCTGACCCCTTCTCTCTGCCTCTCTCTCTCTCTGACCCCTTCTCTCAGCCTCTGTCTCTGAGACCTCTCTATGCCTCACTCCCTCTCTCTCTCTTCTCTTTCTCTATGCCAATCTCTCTGTGTCCCACCCTGTCCATTTTTCTGCATCTCTCCTCTCTCCCTCTCTGTGTCCCCCACTCTCTCTCTGCCCCTCTCCCTGACCCCTCTCCTTGACTCCTCTCTTTCTCTCTCTCTCTATCCCTCCCTCTCACTCCTTCCAGCTCAATATCTCTCACCCCTCTCTCTGTTTTCCCCCCACTGCTACTATCTCTGTGTCCTTCTCTCTCTCTATTTCACCTTCTGAGCAGTGACCTTGTCTGATGTCACTTCCTGTGGATGACAGACATTTGATCCTGAACCAAGTAGAAAGTTTGCATTTATATATCACCTTTCCTGCCTACTGCCTGTCCCAAAGCTCCAGAAACACCGTGGGCAATCTGTGCGCAACAAGATCCCATGAGGACCACTGAGAAAATGACATAATCATTCTCACTGGAAATCCAGGTCCATTTGTTCTGGGGCCCTGGATTTGAATCCTGCCACAGCAGATGATCGAATTTGAATTCAATGACTATTTGGAAGAGTCTAATGATGACCAAGAATCCATTACTGATTGTTGGAAAAACCCATCTGATTCACTAATGTCTTTTAGGAAAGGAAACTGCCATCCTTACCTGATCTGGCCTACGTGTGACTCCCAACTCACGGCAATGTGGTTGACTTTTGATTTCCCTCTGGGAAGCAACATCCTCTTTCCATGAATAAATAAAGGGAAAAAAAGGAAGTATTCAGAGGGATAAGGGCCAAATGCTGGCAAATGGGACTTGATTAGTTTAGGATACCTGGTCAGCACTGACAAGTTGCACTGAAGGGTCTGTTGCCATGTTGTACAGCTCTATGACTCGATAGTAAGTACGTTTTATTAAGAAACCTAGTTGATAGAAGTTTTTTTGGAAGGCACTTGTTTGGAGATTCTGGTCACTGGGGTAACATGAGGGTTTTGATTTGTGACAGAGACTGTGAATCCTTCAGTCCTAATCCTGACAATTTTCGCCATTTCTTTTCAATAATCACCCAAAACCAGGTTACAGTCAAACAGATTTCTTTCAAAATATGAGCGTAGCCCCTTCCTCAGGTGTAATGAGAGAAGAAGTATCAAGACACAGAATTTATAAGTAAAAGATCAAAAGATTATAAAACTGGTGCAAATGTATTTAATAACTGATAAATGGCAGCTGACTCCCTCCTGTTAAATCTTTAATAGTTAGAAAGGAGATGCAGCTTTTCATAGTTTAATATGCACATCCCAGAATTTCGTTCAAGTCCCTGTCCCAAGATAATTAAAAATTTGATCAGTGTATCCAAAAGATGACATCTCAGATCAGACAAGACAGTTTAGGTGTGAGCCATAGTCTAGAATCTGTCTATGTTTTAATAATGTGGAGTCAGACTGGTTATATTTTCCAAGTCGAAGTTTATAAAATGCCCTATTGACTGACTGTGTCTACAGGCTGTGCTTTTTAAACAAAATGGGTCTGCAAATGCAAATCCACCCCATAGATTTATATATGTGTGTGTGTGCGCGTGTGTGTGTGTGTGAGAGAGAGAGTCTGCGAGTGTACGTGAGTGAAAGAGAATGTGCATGCATTTAATTCTTTGATCTTTTACTTTTAAGTTCTGTGTCATGATACCTCCTTTCTCATTACTTCTGAGGAAGGGGCTATGCTTCAAATGCTAGCGTGTTCAAATAAACCTGTTGGACTGTATCCTGGTGTGTGATTTTTTTTTAACCTTGCCCAACCCAGTCCAACACCAGCACCTCTAAACCATTTTCAGTAATTGTCTCAAATTCGACCTTCCAAAATGGATCACTTCACACTTTTCTAGGTTGAATTCCATCTGCCACTTCTTTGCACAGATCTGCATCTTGTAAATGTCCTGTTGCGACCTACAATAGCCCTTCACACTGTTCACAACTCCACCAAGCTTCATGTCAACAGCAAACTTACTAACCCACCATTCCATTTCCTCATCCAAGTTGTTTATAAAGATCACAAAGAGCAGAGGTCCCAGAACAGATCCCTGTGGAACACCACTGGTCGCTGAGCTCCAGGCTGAATACTTCCTATCTACTACCACCTTCTGTTTTCCATTGTACAGCCCAGTGAAGCTGGGCCAGTGTTGGGAGGTGACATCGGTGTCAGTGGGTTCAAACTGCCCCGCAGTAAGGCGTGAGTTGGTCAAATTCTAACAATCCACAGGCTACAGTCTGGTCTACACATGACTCCAGACCCACAGCATAGAGAAGGAGGTGATGGTCTAGTGGCATTATTGCTGGACTGTTAATCCAGAGATACAGATAATGTTCTCAGAACCTGGGTTTAAATCCCGTCACAGCTTCAATTAATATCTGGAATGAAGAGTCTAATTACGATCATAAATCTATCGTCAACTGTTGGAAAACCCCGTTTTGTTCACTAATGTCCTTTAGGGAAGGAACCTTCCCTCCTTACCTGGTCTGGCCTACATGTGACTTCAGACCTACAAAAACTTGATTGACTCTTAATTGCTGTCCGGGTAATCAGAGATGGGCGGTAAATGTTAGATCCAGCCAGAGACACTCTCATCCCAAGCGGCATTAGAGGAGCAGGAAGGCTGATGAGACTGGAAGGTTTGAAGTTGGATAAACTACCCGGACCAGATGGACTACACCAGGGGATTACTGAGGATATTGTGGAGTCAATGATGATGATCTTTCAGGAGTTACTGAAGACAGGGAGGGTCCCAGAGAACTGGAAAATAGCTAATGTAATGTTCATGTTTAAGACGTGAGGGAGGCAGAAGACAGGAAACTGTAGGCCTGTGAGCCTGGCCTCTGTGGTTGGTAAGATTTTTGAGTGCATTATTAAGGATGAGGTTGCAGAGTGCATAATAAAACCAGACTGAGTCAGTACAGCTTCGCCAGTGGGGTGTCATGCCTGACAAAATCTGTGAGATTTCTTTGAGGAGGTAAAAAATAGGTTACACAAATGAGAGCCAGACATGATTTATTTGGATTTCCAGAATGCCTTCGACAAGATGCTGCGGAGGATGTGTTAAATAAGACAAGAGCCCGTGGTGTTAGGGGCAAAGCATTGGCATGGATAGAGAATTGACTGACTGGCGGAAGGCAGAGACTCGGGATAAAGGGATCTCTTTCAGGATGGCAGCCGGTGACGAGGGGGTTGATAGAAGACAACACTGTAAAGTGTGAGGTTTTGCACTTTGCTGAGAACCATAGAGGCATAGATTGTTTTCTAAAGGGAGAAAGATTTCAGAAATATGAAGCAAAAACAGACTTACGAGCCCTAGTTTGGGTTAACATACAGTATATGTTTGAGTTCTTCAGGGCTCAACAATTTTCAAATGCTTCATTAATGTACCCCCCCCACCAACCATCAGGTCAAAAATGGGGATGTTCACTGATGATTGTTCAATACTCAGTACCATTTGCCACAGCTCAGATAGTGAAGCAGTCCATGATCAAATGCAGCAAGATCTGGATACTATCTCAGCTTGTGATGTCAACTGGCAAGTAACATCTGCGCCACACCAATGCCAGGCAATGACCATCACCAATAAGAGACATTCTGACCACTGTCCCTTGCCATTCAAAGGTGTTACCATCACTGAACCCCCCACTATCAACATCTTGGGGGTTACCATTGCCCAGAAACTGAGCTGCACTCTCCACATAAGCACAATGGCTACAAGGGCAGTTCAGAGCCTAGGAATCCTGCAGCAAGTAACTCACTTCCTATCTCCCCCCAGGCCGGTCCACCATCGACAAGGCAGGAGTGTGATGGAATACTCCGTGAGTTGTCTGTACGATATGGCATAACGTGTTGGACTCTGTGATTGGTAATGAGTTGACAAGCTAACATGTGCCCTCATTAGATTAATATCTGAGAGCCCATTGTGAGATTTCTCAGCTGACACCTCATGGAAGGGGAAGTGATTTATTTGTTACATTCGATGTAGGCTTTGACACAAGGTCAAGAAATTCTGTGACATGATTCAAATATCACAAACATCTCATCGACAAGTCGGCAATATGCGAGGGACGAGGGTTTAGTAATCTTTCCAACCAAAGGGTGTTTCTGATGAGAACAAACATGCACGTTTGCAATTGGTTTTGTTGAAGGTCTTCCGAGCTTCTGACATATATCAATTCCTACATTTTGTGGACATCTGTTTGTGCTGCAGAATCTTCTGTGATCTTCGCAACATCTCCTGACAATATCTGGGCAATTGCTAAAGAACAATTGGTGGTATCATCATTCCTGTAAATGATTTGGATGAGAATTTCAGAGGGATGGTTGGAAATATTGCAGATGACATCAAGAAAGCATATGGTGTTTGTTAAGAAAGCATATGGTGTTTTGGCTTTCATTAGCAGGGGGATTGAGTTTAAGAGTCGTGAGATCTTGTTGCAGCTCTATAAAACTTTGGTTAGACCGCACTTGGAATACTGCGTCCAGTTCTGGTCGCCCTATTATAGGAAAGATGTGGATGCTTTGGAGAGGGTTCAGAGGAGGTTTACCAGGGTGCTGCCTGGACTGGAGGGCTTATCTTATGAAGAGAGGTTGACTGAGCTCGGACTTTTTTCATTGGAGAAAAGGAGGAGGAGAGGGGACCTAATTGAGGTATACAAGATAATGAGAGGCATGGATAGAGTTGATAGCCAGAGACTATTTCCCAGGGCAGAAATGGCTAACACGAGGGGGTCATAGTTTTAAGCTGGTTGGAGGAAAGTATAGAGGGGATGTCAGAGGCGGGTTCTTTACACAGAGAGTTGTGAGAACATGGAATGCGTTGCCAGCAGCAGTTGTGGAAGCAAGGTCATTGGGGCCATTTAAGAGACTGCTGGACATGCATATGGTCACAGAAATTTGAGGGTGCATACATGAGGATCAATGGTCGGCACAACATTGTGGGCTGAAGGGCCTGTTCTGTGCTGTACTGTTCTATGTTCTATTTTCTAAGATTGGTGGCAGAGTGGACAATGAAGAAGGTTATCTGCGAATACAGCGAGATATCGAACAAATGGGCCAGAAGGCTGAGGAATGGCCAATGGAGTTTAAGTTAGATAAATGCAAGGTATTGCATTCTGCAGGGTCAAGCCAAGGCAAAACCAGGAGTATTATAGGACAGAGATCCAGGGGTACTGATTCGTAGGATCCTCACAGTGTGGGAATAGGCCATTCAGCTCAACATGTCCACACCAACCCTCTGAAGAATATCCCACCCAGATCCTTCTTTCTACCTCATCCCCGTGGCTCTACATTTCCCATGGCTAACACACCTAACCCACATATCCCTGAACAACATGGGTAATTTACACCTAACCTGCCCATCTTTCGAGTGTGGGAGTAAACCAGAGCACCCAGCAGAAACCCACACAGACACAGGGAGAAAGTACCGACTCCACACAGACAGACACCTGAGGCTGGAATCGAAGCCAGGCCTGTGGCACTGTAATGCAGTGGTGCTAACTGCTGAGCCAGCATGCCACCCTAAAGCCGAACTTCTTGCAAGTGGAGTCACAGATAGACAGGGTGGGGAAGAAGGCCCTTGACATGCTGGCTTTCATTGGTCAGAGCATTGAGTCTGAGAGACGGGGTGTGTTATTGCTGCTGTACAAGACATTGGTCAGGCCGTAACTGGAGTATTGTCAGAATTCCTGGTCATCCCACTATAGAAAGAAGATTATTGAACCAGAAAGAGTGCAGAAAGGATTTATCAGGATGCTACCTGGACTGGAATGTTTGAGTTCCAAGGAATGGTTGGATAGTCTGGGACTTTCTTCACTGGGGTGTAAGAGACTGATGGGTGATCTTATAGAGATCTATAAAATCATGAGAGGTAGAGCTAAGTTATGTAACAGACTGTTTCTCCCCCATGGTAGGGGAGTCTATAACTAGACGGCATTGATTTTGGTTGAGAGGGAAAGATACAAAAGCGTCCAAAGGGGCAATATTTTTCACACAGAAGGTGGTGTACATAACAAACGAGCTGCTAGATACAGTGGTGAAGGCAAATACAATTTCATCATTCAATAAATATTTGTACAGGTACATGGTTGGGATAGATATGGAGGGGTAAGGACCAAACAGAGGCAAATGGGACCAGTTTAATTGTGAAGACTGGGTAGCATGGTCACCTCTTTGAGTCTATGGCTCTGACTCTGACTCTGACTCTCCATTCTTCGTCCACAGATCTGTGTTCATCGGAACTTCGTGTTTAATGTAATAACACTCTGGAAACCCTTTAGCTTCAATGCGAGCTGTCTGTATAGAACATCCTCAACCCTGCATCTTTTCTCTGAGGATCGTTTATTTAATATAAGCCAAATGCTTCAGTCAAGTTTATCCGTAGTCTTGAATAGAATTTGAGCTCCCCTGAGGTCTGTTTGTGGTGTTACAGTGACCTCTGCTGTTAGGTTTTATTCATTCATTACCCTGCAAAGATAAACACCTTCAGCCTGAAGGAAACAAGTTCATTTTCCTTCCAGCAGTTGGCAGAAGCTGCGAGTTTTAATGAACAAATGCATCCCTAAACCAGCCCAGTTCGTCCCCTCCCCCCCACTGCACCACACAACCAGCCCAGCTCTTCCTCTCCACCCACTGCATCCCAAAACCAGTCCAACCTGTCTCTGCCTCCCTAACCCGTTCTTCCTCTCACCCATCCCTTCCTCCCACCCCAAGCCGCACCCCCATCTCCTACCTACTAACCTCATCCCACCTCCTTGACCTGTCCGTCTTCCCTGGACTGACCTATCCCCTCCCTACCTCCCCACCTATACTCTCCTCTCCACCTATCTTCTTTTCTCTCCATCTTCGGTCCGCCTCCCCCTCTCTCCCTATTTATTCCAGAACCCTCACCCCATCCCCCTCTCTGATGAAGGGTCTAGGCCCGAAACATCAGCTTTTGTGCTCCTGAGATGCTGCTGGGCCTGCTGTGTTCATCCAGCTCCACACTTTGTTATCAGCAGATCCTGGCACCACCAGCCACTGAACTGCTTTCCCCGTTTTCTCTCCATCCATAACACCCATGCTTTATCCCCCGTCTGTGTGTGTCAGGGGGAGTTTATAAGGAGATTTGAGTTTTAATTTGTTGAGTTATACACAGCTTATAACTATTTACCTGGAGTGAGAGTCAAATTCCTCAGAATTAAATAGCAATTCTCACTCATTGCTGAAACCCAGCATGTGCTTTCATGTTCACCTGGGTCTGAAATTCAGGTGCATCAAGAACTGGAAACAAAAATTTATGGAGATCACAGCGGGTCAGGCAGCATCTGTGGAAAGACAGTAAGCTAACATTGAGTCTTGATGACTCTTGGAGGAATTGCATGTAGTTCTATCAAATCTTTAATGTTTGTGAGAATCCAGAGACAAGAAATGAAAAGAAACGAAACCCAGCCTTCAGAAGTGGAGTTATGAGCAGAGATTACACAAATATGAGGTCTGTCTGATCGCGAATTTAGAAGGTTAAGGCATGATCTGATGGAAGTGCTCAAGATATAACAGGAAAAGACAAGTGAGATAATGATAAGGTACCACAGCAGTTAATACTGCAGCTTCTCAGCACCAGGAGACGTAGGTTTGATTCTGCCCTCAGGCGACTGTCTGTGTGGATTTAGCACATGGGTTGCTGCGTGGTTTCCCATGGGTGATCTAGTTTCCTCCCACAGCTCAAAGATGTGCAGGCTAGATGGATTGGCTGTGCTGAATTGTCCATCGTGTCCAGGTTGGGTGGATTGGCCATGGAGGCTGCAGGGTTACAGCGATGGTGGTGGGGGGGGGGGGGGGGTGGGTGATTGCTGGGGGTGGATCATGGGCCAGGATGCTTTTTGGAGGGTCAGTGTGGATTTGATGGGCTGAATGACCTTCTTGCACATTTTTAGTAATTCTATGATACTATATTTCCACTGGTTTGGGTTCCTAGGCCCATAGGTCAAAGTCTGAGAATGAAGGTGAGATCATTCAGGAGAGATCTTAGAAAGCAATTCTACATAAAAAAGGTGAGAGAGGTTTGGAACTCTCTTCCTTAGATGTCTGTGGATGCTGGATCAGTTGTTAATGTGTATATTTTTGTTAAACAAAGGGATTAAGAGATACGGGCCAGAGGCAGGTATGAATAAATAATTAGGCTGGAGCTCAGACACAATCTCATTGGATGGGTGCCTTTCCCCTAGGTTGGCGTTTTCAAAGCTAGGGGACATATTTTTAACGTGCGGAGAGAGATTTGTGAAAGGCATGAGAAGTAAACTTTACACTCAGAGGGTGGTTTCTGTATGAAATGAACTTCCTGAGGAAGTGGTGAATGTGGGTGCTGTTAAGGCATTTAAAAGCCATTTGAATAGGAAAGGTTTGGACGGATATGGACTAAGGACAGGCAGAAGAGTTTACTTTCGTTTGGCATCATGTTCGGCATAACAGTGTGCGAGAGAGGGACAGAGAGAGTGAGAGAGAGAGACAGGAACAGAGAGAATCCATGAGAGTTCACAGAATACCAGGCCATTCCCGTCCAAATGCCCAAATGAAAAGTGAGGGGAGTTTGGATAAAGATGTACCCACTCAGTGCTGTCCATAAATGTGCATTCAACCTTCTGGACTAGAGCATTTAGCCGAGACTGTGCAGGAGGGAAGACATGGATGATGAGAGACAGAGGCTTCCCTCAATGTTGAAACACTCTGCTTTGCTCCCTGTGACTGTGGAACATTTAAACAAGAACAGGATGATCACCCCAATCGCCGACATTGTGCCACAATCTTGGGACAGAAATAGTTGAATTGAGAATTCCAAGCCAGCAAATCACTTTGTGCTGAGAGCAGAGCCTCCCTTGGCACCATGATACCACCCATTTATTTCAACACAGACTTGAGCTGTTATTTTTTTTCTGTGGTAATCATTGCTGGGGATATCATGATGTGGGATCTAACACCAAGTACAGTGTGGAATGTCAGGGCACCAGGTAAAGACATTGAGAGAGAAAGGGGCTGGAGTTCCTGTATTACCTGAAACACTCCTGGCTTTTTCATCAAGGGATGTAACTTAACAATTTCTCTAAAAAATATCACAGATTTCCAAAAGCATTCACCAATTCTCACAAAATCACTGACTAGGTCACTTCCTCTCTCTGTCTGTCCCACTACACCCTTCTCTCTCCCCCGCCTCTTTCTCTCTCTCTCTCGGCCCATATCCCACTAAACCCATCCAGTTGCCTGTTAAATGCTGTAACTGTACCAGCCTCCGCCATTTCCTCTGGCAGCTCATTCCGTACACGTACCACCCTGTCTGTAAAAGTTTCCCCTTAGGTCCATTTTAAATCTTACTCCTCTCACCTTAAACTTGTTTCCTCTTGTTTTGGACTCCTCCCACCCCAGGGAAAATCCTTGCCTTTTTGCCATATCCATGCCCCTCATGATTTTATAAATCTCCGAAAGGTCACTTCTCTATTCGTTTCAGTCTCCTTCTGTCTATTTCTGTCTGTGTCTCTGTATCCCTCATTGTCTCTGTTTCTGCCACTCTCACTGCATCAGCCTCTCCCTTTCTGAGTTTGTCTCTGTTTCTCTGTGCCCCTCTTACTAAAGCAGAGGACATTGTGCGCTTTATTTACTGCCCTTTCTACCTGTCCTACCACCTTCAGTGATCTGTGCATATAAACCGCCAGTTCCTCCTGCTTCTACCTTGCCCCATTTAGAATTGCCCCTTCAATTTTATATTGCCTCAGTGTCCTTCCGACAAAAAGTGCATCACCTTCCACTTCTCACATTCAACTACATCTGCACACTCTCCACCCACTCCGCCAATTTCTCAATGTACTTTTGGAGTTCTGCACTGTACTCCTTATGGTTTACAATTCTTCCTGTTTTGGGGTCAGCTGCAAACTTGTGAAATTTTCCCCTGTACAGAAAAATCCAAATCATTCATAAATAAATCGAGAGAAGCAACGGTCTGAATACTGAGCACTGGGAATCCCGGGAAAACTCAGCCACAGTTTGGAATCACACCAGGCACCAGCCGAGTGGAATTCAATCCCATCACTGCCTGGCATAATCCTGCGAAGGACAGGAGTATGTCCTAGAAAATAAAATGCATTGTATGTGGATCAGCAAAGGAGCAGGATATTGTGTGGTTGGACATTAGTTACAAACCACACCATCAGGAGAAAATTAACATGAGTTTCCTGCTAGTGAGCAAACAGATTGAACAACCACAAGCCTTGAAACCATCCCGACCAGCAGGTAAAACTGGTTCCGCCTTCATCTATTTACCAACTAACACAGTGAAGTACTTAACAGCTCTTTCCTCATTTCCTTTAACAAGGTAATGTCAAATGAGGCTGTGGGACATAATGGTGACAAATACAGTGTCTATTTTCTCAATAATTTGAGAGACTGGGAGACCAGCATTTCTTGTAGATGGTGGGACAGGCTCTGGGAGTCAGGAGGGGAGTTATTCACCTTTGCTTTCCCGGCCTCTGACCTGATCTTGCAGTCACTGTTTATGTGGAGAGTGCATTTGAGTTTCTGGTCAATGTTAAACCCAGGATGATGACACCTGGTTAGTGACTTCTATACTAACAAGGAACCTTTTTCCTAGTGACCCTGTCAATGTCCAAAACACACAAAAAGTTTGTCACCATCCAGGACAAAGCAGCCCTCTTGACTGGCACCACATCCACAAACATCCCACTCCCTCCCCCCATCGATGCTCAGTCGCAGCAGTGTGTACCATCTACAAGATGCACAGCAGACAATTACCAAAGATCCTCAGACAGCACCTTCCAAACCCAAGACCCACTTCCATTTAGAAAGACCAGGGCAGCAGATACATGAGAACACCACCCCATGTAAGGTCCCTCCAAGCTCCTCACCATCCTGACTTGGAAATATATCACCATTCCTTCAACATTGCTGGGTCAAAAGCCTGGAATTCCCTCCCTAAGTGCAATGTGGGTCTAACCACAGCACATGAACTGCAGCAGTTCAAGAAAGCAACTCAGCCTCACTTTCTCAAGGGGGCAACTAGGGACAGAGCAATAAAAGCTGGGCCCAGCCTGAGACATCCACACCCCAAGAGAGAATTAAAAATTAAATAAATGCCTTTTGGAACATTGTTACACCTCTGTACATCACCTCACTGACTGGGGACAGACTCATGGGCATTGGAGTATCTCCTCAATAACGATCCAACCACATCCATCCCCACTACGCCCTTTCTCCCTCTTTCCCAGGACCCCATCATACTCACTCACTCACTCTACTTCACTCACACCCCCTCCGTCATTTCCTCAGTCACTACACTGCCTCACTCTCACACACAATCACGCACACTCACTTCCAGTAACCCCCTCCTTCCCTTGACTCCTCCCCCTCTCTCTCACAAACCATCACGACTTCACACAGTCTTCCTTCCTACACCATAGAGTCCACAGTAAACAGTGTTACACCAGACCCAGCCCAGTTTAGGTAGGCTCCTGATGGGCAGAGTGGTATGCTCCTGCCTGTGGCTCCGAGAAAAGGGACTCTGCTCTAATTTACTTACTGTGCAGTCGACATGGCTTCAGACCCTCAGCAGTGGGGTCAATCAGGCTGAACTGGTTCAGGAATCACTCACCATTTACTCGCTGAGCCCATCAGTAAAACCCCTGTTCAGACTCTCACAATCCTTACCTTTTCTGTAAGAACCCATTTTTGTTATTAATCTGTTCAAAGATGATCTGACCCATCTCTGGAGCAGGTGGGACTTGTACCCAGGACTCCTGACCCAGGGCTATGGACAGTGGCATACTGTCACCTTTACCTCAGTATCTGTTACAAATGTCCCTCAGTAATTGCTCCTTTCTATCACCTGCAGATTAAACCTCAGGCAAGTATTGACTTGTCAGAAAAAAAGGACCTGCAGAGATTTCCTGAAATGTTCATCATTCAAACATGACATGCCATCACAATAGCTCCTGCAAATCACTGAATCCCTCTGAGCACTCAGTTCTCCGACTGAACGGAGACACACACACACAGTAACATTTCATCAGCTCAGGAAAGCCCCAAATATTTGTTACAGACAAACCCAAGACGGCGTGGCACTCCCTCAGCACCGAGACCCCAAGACGGTGCGGCACTCCCTCAGCAATGTCTCTCTGACTCTACAACACTCCCTTGGTACTGACCCTCCAACAGTGTAGCATATCACCAATGCAGGAAATGACATCACCAACCCAAGGAAACCTAAACAGATAAATAGAAAGCAGGACATAACACCAGCACTTCACTAGAGACTCACTGATGATGTTACCTAGAATGGTGATGAAACGTCTGAAAACTAACCTTCCAGCTCAGCGAGCAAACTCACATCCAGAACCTCAACCTGAGCTACAAATCTTCTCAAAACTGGTTATTATAATTCATTTCTGAAGGAGGGTCACGACCCGAAACATCAACTTTCCTGCTCCTCTAATGCTGCTTGGCCTGCTGTGTTCATCCAGCTTCACACCATGTTATCTATGGTACAAGGATGTCCAATTTTTCAGTTGACAGAACAGCATCTTTTAGTGACTGCAGCTTAAAAATTTAATTGCTAAATCTGTAAACATTAAAGAGCTGGTTATCAATTTTACCATAGAGTGTTTCCTGACTAATTTCACCAATTTGCACTGAGTTTCAGGAAAACGTATGTCCTGCTTTCTTGCCAAGATGCTTCCTCATGGAACAAACAAATCACAGATGTGACTGACAGAAACTGACTGTCCACATCCAGAAAACAGCAGTTACTCACATTGTTACAAGATGCCAATGCAGACTGCAGCATAATAGCAGAAGAACTAGGAACAGGAGGAGGCAATTCAGACCAAACAATACAGTCAGGGCTAATTTCATCTCAGCCTCAATTTCACTTTCCTACCTGCTCTCCATCATCGTTCAACACATTACTAATTAACAGTCTGTCTGTCATCTCTTTAAATTTAAGTAATGTCCTGGCACCCACTGCATAGTGGGGTAGAGAAGTCCACATATTAATCATTCTTTGATGATTTCTCCTCATCTCTTTGAAATCTGCTATACCTCACCCCACAATGATGACCTTTCATTCTAAATTAACCCAAAAGAGGAGCCATCTTCTCACCAACTATTTTGTCAATCTATTTTAGCATCTTGTACACTTCTATTTCATCTCCTCCCATCGTTCTAAATTCTTGAGTTTAGGCCAAAACTGCTCAATCTCTCTTCATTAGACAAAACCCCTCAGCTCTGGAATCAATGTAATGAATCTTCTCTGAACTACTAAGAATGCAACAGTGTGACCTCCAGGTGCCTTCACAGCCACAGCAAAGTGAATAATTCAGAACTTACTGCTGTAGTGGTGTACAACTCAACTGAAAAAACTATAATCCATAAGTAATACAACAAATACCTCTTAAAAAGATTTCAAAATTAATCTTCTCATGGGAAATTGGGAATGGCAGTTACAGGAGGCCTTGCCAATGACAACTGCACCTTGTAATGAATTAACAAACTGCTGTAGCAGGGAAAGTGGAAGTGACAGGGAGCATGGAGTTAAATGGAAAGATAAGCAACAGGATAGCATGTGTACAGGTGGGTTTAAACTCGAGGCAGACTAGGAATACAGCAAAAAGGAAGGATAGCTTAAGGCATCTTGGGATTTCCATTATCTCTAATAATGTTAAGAAAGTTAGCATTAAGGCACTTTATCTGAATGCTTGTAGTATTCGCAACAAAGTAGATGAATTAACAGCACAAATCCTCTTGAATGATTATGATGTGGTAGGCATCACAGAGACATGGTTGCAGGGAGCTCAGGACTGGCAGTTAAACATCCAAGGATTCACAACTTATCGAAAAGACAAGGACGTGGGCAGAGGTGTTGGGGTTGCCTTGTTAGTTAAGAATGAAATTAAATCTATGGTACTGAATGACAGAGGGTCAGAGGATGTGGAGTCTGTGTGGGTGGAGTTGAGGAACCACAAAGGCAAAAAAACTATGATGGGGGTTATGTACAGACCTCGTAACAGTGATCAGGAGCAGGGGCGCAAGATGCACCGAGAAATAGATAGGGCATGTCAAAAAGGCAAGGTCACTGTGATCATGGGGGACTTCAATATGCAGGTGGATTGGGTGAATAATGTTGCCGGTGGATCCAAAGAAAGGGAATTCATAGAGTGTTTGCAGGATGGCTTTTTGGAACAGCTTGTGATGGAGCCCACAAGGGAGCAGGCTATTCTGGACTTGGTGCTATGGAGCCAGACTTGATAAAAGACCTTAAAGTAAGGGAACACTTAGGAGGCAGCGATCATAATATGGTAGAGTTCAGTCTGCAGTTCGAAAGAGAGAAGGCAAAATCAGATGTAATGGTGTTACAGTTAAATAAGGGTAATTACAGGGGCATGAGAGGGGAATTGACGAAAATTGATCGGAAGCAGAGCCAAGTAGAGCAACAATGGCAGGAGTTTCTGGGTGTAATTGAGGACACAGTACAGAGGTTCGTCCCAAAGAAAAGAAAGATTATCCGGGATGAGATTAGACAGCCATGGCTGACTAAGGAAGTCAGGAAATGTATCAAAGAAAAAGAGACAGCCTATAAAGTGGACAAGAGCACTGGGAAATCAGAAGATTGGGAAGGCTACAAAAAAAAACAGAGGATAACAAAGAGAGAAATAAAGAAGGAGAGGATCAAATAGGAAGGCAGGCTGGCTAGTAATATTAGAAATGATAGTAAAAGCTTCTTTCAGTACATAAGAAACAAACAAGAGACAAAAGTAGACATTGGGCCGCTCCAAATTGATGCTGGAAGGCTAGTGATGGGAGATAAGGAAATAGCTGAAGAACTTAATAAGTAATTTGCATCAGTCTTCACAGTGGAAGGCATAAGTAGTATCCCAACAATTAGGGAGAGTCGGGGGCAGAGTTGAGTATGGTAGGCATTACAAAAGAGAAAGTGCTAGAAAAGCTAAAAGGTCTAAAAATTGATAAATCTCCTGGCCTCAATGGGCTACATCCTAGAGTTCTGAAGGAGGTGGCTGAGGAAATAGCGGAGGCTTTGGTTGTGATCTTTCAAAAGTCACTGGAGTCAGGGAAAGTCCCAGATGATTGGAAAATTGCTGTTGTAACCCCCTTGTTTAAGAAAGGATCAAGGCAAAAGATGGAAAATTATAGGCCGATTAGCCTAACGTCGGTTGTTGGTAAAGTTCTAGAATCCGTTGTTAAGGATGAGATTTCCAAATTCTTGGAAGTACAGGGCCAGATTAGAACAAGTCAGCATGGATTTAGTAAGGGGAGGTCGTGCCTGACAAACCTGTTAGAATTCTTTGAAGAGGTAACAAGTATGTTAGACCAGGGAAACCCAGTAGATGTTATCTATCTAGACTTCCAAAAGGCCTTTGATAAAGGTGCCTCACAGGAGGCTGCTGAGGAAGGTGAGGGCCTGTGGTGTTTGATGTGAGCTTCTGGCTTGGATTGAGGATTGGCTGTCTGACAGAAGGCAGACAGTTAGGATATAAGTTTCTTTTTTGGAAGGGCAACCAGTGACAAGTGATGTCCAACAAGGTTCAGTGTTGGGGCCGCAGCTGTTCACCTTATATATTAATGATCTGGATGAAGGGACTGGGGACGTTCTGGTGAAGTTTGCCAATGATACAAAGGTATGTGGTTAGGCAGGTAGTACTGAGGTGCAGAAAGATTTAGACAGTTTAGGAGAGTGGTCCAGGAAATGGCTGATGAAATTCAACATGAGCAAATGCGAGGTTTTGCACTTTGGGGGGAAAAAAGGATACAGGCATGGACTATTTTCTAAACGGTGAGAAAATTCACAAATCAGAAGTACAAAGGGATCTGGGAGTGTTGGTCCAGGATTCTCTACAGGTTAACTTGCAGGTAGAGTCCGTAATTAAGAAAGCGAATGTAATGTTGTCGTTTATCTCAAGAGGGTTGGAATATAAAAGCAGCGATGCGCATCTGAGACTTTATAAAGCTCTAGTTAGGCCCCTTTTAGAATACAGTGTCCAATTTTGGGCCCCACACCTCAGGAAGTACATACTGGCGCTGGAGCGTGTCCAGCAGAGGTTCACAAGGATGATTCCCTGGAATGGTAGGTTTAACTTACGATGAACAGCTAAAGGATCCTGGGATTGTATTCATTAGAGTTTAGAAGGTTGAGGGGAGATCTAATAGAAACTTACAAGATAACGTATGGCTTAGAAGGGGTGGACACCGGGAAGTTGTTTCTGTTTGGCGGGGAGACTAGGACCCATGGGCACAGCCTTAAAATTAGAGGGGGTAAATTTAAAATGGAAATGAGGAGACATTTCTTCAGCCAGAGAATGGTGGGCTTGTGGAATTTATTGCCGCAGAGTGCAGTGGAGGCCGGGATGTTAAATGTCTTCAAGGCAGAGATTGGTAAATTCTTGATCTCACAAGGAATCAAGGGATACAGGGAGAGTTCAGGGAAGTGGAGTTGAAATGCCCATCAGCCACGATTAAATGGTGGAGTGGTATCGATGGGCCGAATGGCCTTACTTCCACTCGTGTCTTATGGTCTTATGGGTCACACAGATTAGAATGGCACATTTTCTTTATTCCCTACTCTTTCCTCATGTATCAGAAGTAAAACAAATGCCCTCGGGTGTCGATGACAATGTGATGTTGACAACTCCTCATGGGAAAAAATAATCACCTTCTGGGGCATCACTGATCTAACATCTGACTGCAGGAGTTCCTCTGGCTAAAATTGCCACGATATGTGGGACTTTGCTGTTTGTTCCCGTGTCCATTACTCCACTTCTCCTTTAATTCCCAAATATCTACCGATACGTAGTCGCAACACATGTGTAATGATGGCCAGTGTGGAGCTTTCAATGGCAGAGACTATACCCGTAATGCATTGTGGTGCAGAATACCCTCTATCAACTGTGCTGTAGGATACAGTGTGCTTACGCGGAGCTGATCCTGAGTGGAATCATTGAGTCCTGAAGAGGAGTCTCGGCCCGAAACGTCGACTCTTGCTTCTCCAGCGCTGCCTGACCTGCTGCCTTCCTTCAGTTGCACAGTGTATCGATTCCACCTCCACTGTCTGCAGTTCCTGCTGTCTCCGTGTAAGAGCCACCATCCCGAGGCAGAGAAGCGAGGGTGGCTCACATCTCGGGAGAGCTGTCATAAGCAAGAGATTTCACTCTGTGGGAGAAACCAACAAAGCTTCTGATCTCTGGTGAGAAAGGAAATGCAGGAAAGATTATTCACCAAAGCCTGCAGCCCCATGAATAAGTGATTTGATTCTCAGTCTGGATGCGAATAACCGGTCACCTCATTTTATGAAGAATGTGGATGCTTTAAGAGAGGGTGCAGAGGAGGTTTACCAGGATGCTGCCTAGACTGGAAGTTAGGTCTTTTGAGGAAAGCTAGGGCTTTTTTCAATAGAGCGAAGGATGAGAGGTGACTTGATATAGGTGTACAATATGATGAGAGGCATAGACAGAGTGGATAGTCTGCAACAGTCAAGAAAGCACAGCAATGCCTCTATCTCCACAGGTTTGGGCTGACAGGTGGCAAGTGAAATTCACTCCACATGTATGTCAGGCTATGACCGTCACCAATAAGAGACAAGCTAACCACCATCCCTTGGCTTTCAATGGTGTTACCATCACTGAATCCCTCACTATCAACATCCTGGGTGTTATCATTGACCAGAAGCTGGGGTTTAAAATTCTCACAACAGCAGTGACTTCGGTTGAGGGTCTGTTTGAACCATTGTCATTGGAGGCTGCACACTGATGTTGTTTTCCAGCAGAGTAATGAAATAGCTGTGGAATAACAAACCAGCTCAGTCAGTCAGCCAACCAACCACAACATTTCTGACTGTCATGAGGTACACACACACGGTCTCCATTTACATCTAATCATTTTCCTCCTGGTTCATTCCCAGGGTGGACCCTGTAGGTTTTGACAGACAGCCTGAAGCAGCAAATGGAGATTGCAGCTGTCCAGGGGTTCAGTCTGGATTTACCATGCAGTATTTCAGTAACTAGGCATGGCTGTGACCCCGTTAAACAGGGTGGCAATTCACTGTGGAGACAGAGACTTCCTCTTTACTGAGGATTCAATCCCAAAAGCAAACTTCATCCAACACACAGGGTGTACTTATTATGTTCCTCGTTAATCTGTGGGGTGACCATAGAAAATCTCAGCACAGAACAGAACATGGGACAGCTTGTGTTCAGAGATATGGGAACTGCAGATGCTGGAGAATCCAAGATAACAGCGTGGAGCTGGATGAGCACAGCAGGCCAGGCAGCATCTTAGGAGCACAAAAGCTGACTCTAGGCCTGAAACATCAGCTTTTGTGGTCCTACGATGCTGCTTGTCCTGCTGTGTTCATCCAGCTCCACACTTTGTCATGGGACATCTTGTCTCTGGGTCTGCTGTCTCAAGAAGCCCTCAGCTGGTCCTACAGGACCCACACTGCCTCCTTCCTCTCCCTCCCACTTCCTCAGCTGCTGACCCCATTCACTTTGAAAGCTCACTCTCAGGAAGTGCCTTAAGGGTTGACACCAAAAATGTTCAAACAGTGAATTCTATATTGAGAAAGTTTCTCCCCTGGTGATTGGTTTGGTTGTGTGGTGTCTTTAGGAATTTGCACTGTCATCTCACAGCATAAAGAACCCAGGTCTGGGTCATCATATGATAGTGCAGTTTGCACATGCTCCCAGTGTCTGCATGGGTCTTTACCCAGTGCTGTGATTTCCTCCCACAGTGAAAAGATGTGCAAGTTATGTGGATTGGCCAGGCTAAATCCCCCTGTAGTGTCCAGGGATGTGCTTGTTAGTTGGATTGGTAGTGGTTTAGTGGGGTTATGGGAATAGAGTGGGGATAACAGGTCTGGGTGGGATGCTCTTCAGTTGTCAGTACAGACCAAATGGGCTGAATGGACAATTCCTGCACCATTAGGATTCTGAATAGTTTCAATGCCAGTCACATCATATCAATGTTTGATGGAAACAGTTTCTTTCTCCATTCTTGTCCTGATGTTGACCACCTCAATCAAAATTTCCCTCTCTCCCTTCCCCTGTCTCAGGAGACCAGTCCCCCATTTCTCCAATCTCTCAATGGAACTGATGGCTTACTTCTGGAACCATTCCAGTAAATCTTTTGTCGCTTTTCTGAAGCCACCACGCCTCTAGTGCAGGGTCCAGAATTGACACTCAAGTTGAGGTATAGCCAGTGTTTTATAAAGACATCCTCACCTTCCTGTTGAGTCTCCTGTGTTCCTATTTGTTAATGTCAGGTTCCTACAAACCTTTGTCAACCTGTGCTTCCATCAACAGATTCAACAACCTGATAAATATCAGGTTCCCCCAGCACCCACTTTACAATTGTACCTTTTATTTCATATCCCTCCTGATTTTTCCACCAAATTGTATGACTTCTCACTTCGCTGCATTCACTTTCAATCACCACACTTCCATCTCCTCCACCAGGGGTTGCTGTCCTCTGGCAGTCGGTTTCCTCATAGGTCACAGTAATTAAGTTCATGTGAAAATGACACATGACACAGCAATATGAGAACTGAAGTTTGACATGGCCCCTGGACCAGATGGCTAACCTCCTAGGATCTTAAGGAAAGAATCAAAGAACACAGAACAATACAGCAGAGGAACAAGCCCCTTGGCCCTCCAAGCCAATTTTGCCCTACCATGATAAAACTGTCTTCACTTACACGATCAATATCCATTGATTCCCTTTCTATGATATTTGTCCAGGTGCTCCTTGAATGCTGCTAATGTGTCTGCTTCCACCTCCTCCAGCAGCACATTCCAGGCACTCACTACCTTCGAGAAAAACTTGCCTTGCACATCTCTTTTGAACTTCCCACTCCACAACTTGAACTGGAGTCCTACAGTAACTGACCACTCCACTGCATAAAATCCTCACACTTTTCACTCTATCCATGCTAATCACCATCTTATAAAGATCTAGCAGGTTATCCCTCAATCTCATGTTCCAGTGAAAACAAACCTATTCTGTCTAACCTTTCTTCAGAGCTTAAAATCCCCATTCCAGGCAACATCCTGGTAAACTTTCCTGTACCCTCCCCAAAGCATACATATCATTCTGGTAGCGTGTTGATCAGAACTGTACATGACCTTCCAAAATACATCACCTCATTTTTGATTAAACATCTGCCAATGTCTCCAACTGATCTATGTCATGTTGGATTCTCTGACAACCATCCTCACTATGCGTAACTCTGCCACTCCTTGTATCATCTGCAAGCTTACAAATTAGACCAGCCACATTTCACTCCAAATCATTGACATGGACCACAAATAGCAGAGGTCCCAGTATTGATCCCTGTGGAAAACCACTAGTCACAGCCCTCCATTCTGAAGAGCATCCTTCCATAATTACTCTGTCTCCTGTGAGAGAGTCAGTTCTGTCCATCTTGTGAGCTCACACCTGATACCATGTGACTTCACCTTTTGTACCAGTTTGTCATGAGGGACCTTGTCAATGGATTTACTGAAGTCCATGAAGATAATATCAACTGCTTTTCCCTCAGTCATCTTCAGCACCACTTCAAAAAGCTCAAATCATGTTTGAGAGGTACAACCTCACCCACACAAAACCATGCTGTTAAATGCACTGCCTGCAGTGACAATAGATGCAATGATTGTGATTCTTCCCAAACTTTTCCAGAGTCTGGAAAGATTTCAGGAGAAGTCATTTCAATCTGAACATTACTGAAATAACACCTCCGAAATAATTGCAGAGGCTGGGATCCCATCACCAAGTCACTCTTTACTTAATAATAAACTGTGAGGCTGGATGAACACAGCAGGCCCAGCAGCATCTCAGGAGCACAAAAGCTGACATTTTAGGCCTAGACCCTTCATCCAGCCTCACATTTTATTATCTTGGATTCTCCAGCATCTGCAGTTCCCATTAGCACGCTTTACTTACTTGTGCACAGTACACTAGCTGTGACCAGCCAGCTTCAATTCAGTCACCTGAACCAAGGAGAAGCTAAATCTCCTGTTTGTATCAGTCAGCTAAGACTTTCTGATTGGCCCAAATTAACATCCACAATTAAGGATCACATAGTCAATGTGATCCACCAGGTTCCAATTACTGCAGCATTGCTGCACCACTGTTTTTCCTGTAAGACTCCCCGTCCAATCTCATCTGACCAACTCCTCCTGCATGTCTTTGTAGTTACCTTTACTCTATTATCATACCATTACATGTAATTCCAGCTTCTTCCTCTCAAACTGCAGGGTGAAATCTATCACTTTACTGTCACTAACACCTAGGGGTTCCTTCACCTTTAACTCCTTAATCTAGTCTGTCTCATTACACATCACCAAATGAAGAATTTTCTGTTCCCTAAGGCGCTCAACCACAAGCTGCTCCAAAAAAAATCTCATCGACATTCTACAAATTCGTTTTCTTAGGACCTGATACCACCCTGAATCTCTCCGTCCACTTGCTTGTTGGAGTCTTCAATGGTTATTGTAATTATGCCTTTCTCACATACTTTTTCTGTCTCCTGGTTTATTTTCTGCCCTAGGTACTAACTACTGCTCAGAGGCCTGTACCTAACACCCATTGGGCCTTTTTCCCTTTGTGGTTATTCAACCAATCCCACAGAGAATCTACACCTTCTGAATCTGTACCACTTCTTGCTGTCAATTTAGTTTCACTTCTTACTGCCAAGACACACCAGTCCCTGTGCCCATCTTCCTGCCCCTTCAATCTCACACCTGATTGCCTTGCAGCCACTTTTCTGTGATAGCCACAAAATCGTACCTGCCAATTTCAATCTTCACCATGAGCTCATTTACCTTGTTTTGTTCACTACGTGCATTAAAGTACAACACCCTAAGCCCTGCATTGACTGCATCCCTTCTCATAGTTCTTCCCTTATGTGCTGTGCCCAAAGGGACATTCCTCACCCTTTCCATACTCTGTCCTATTACTTGTTCAGTTAATTTTAATATCCTGAGACCTCCCCCCTTAACGTTTTCCAAAATTTTTCATGCAACTGATTCCTACTCACCCATGCTTTCCCCCCCCCCAATTAAGTTTAAAGTCCTATCTACAGCCCCTCGTTATGTAATTTGCTAGGATTCTGGACTCAGCATGATTCACGTGGAGCTCATCCCATTGGAACAGCTCCCTCCTTCCTCAGTACTGATGCCAATGTCCCATGAATTTGAATCCATTTCTCCCACATCAATCTCTGAGCCACACATTTACCTCTTTAATCTTGTTGACCCTGTGCCAATTAACCTGCAGGTAGCAATGCAGACATCTTTTTGGTTCTGAAACTTAATTTAGCCTCTAGCTATTTGCATTCTGTCAGCAGGACCTCTTCCCTCATTCCCCCGATATCGTTACAACCAGCATGGTCCACAACAACTGAATCTTTCCCTACCCACTCCAAGTTTCACTGCAGCCCAGACCAGATATCCCGAACCTCAGCACCAGGCAAGCAATGCAGCATTTGGATTCTCCATCCTGGTCACGAGGATAGTGACTATTCCCCTGGCTATGCTATCCCAGATTAAGCTACATGTCTCTTTTCTCTGCCCCACCTCAAATGGCTCCCTGTCTTAAAGTACTGTGGTCAGTTTACTCAGTCTCCCTACAGGCCCCACTTACATTCACACACACAGCTCGAATCTCTAAACTGTTAGACAAGCTCAAAGCTGAGACTCCTTTAGCACTAGCTCCTGGATTTCTCTACCTGCCTCATTCATAATTACACCCCTCTGTCCCTCACCACTAACTGAATACAAAGTAGTTAATCAAAGATGTGTAACCACCTCCTGAAACTCAGCATCCAAGTAACTCTCAGCTTCCTTGATGTGCCGCAGTGTTTGGAGTACAGACTCCAGCTCATCAACTCTGAGCCAGAATTCCACAAACAGCCAACACATCCTTCAGATGTGGTCCCTGTGAAACATAATGGGATCCACCAGCTTCCCCATCTTTCAGCTACAACACACCGCCTGGCCCTGCAACTTAATTTCATTTATTCAATTCTTAATTGGGCGTTTAAAAGTTTCCTACTGGTCATTCACTTTGTCATCTGTAAATATTTCACCGATTTGTCTTCAATTTGAAAGTAAAAGTCAATCAAATTAGTAGCAGTTAGCAACTAATGAACTTAAAATTTTCCTGTGAAGTCACTTTTTCTTTGGAAGCTAGTCCCTGATCCTGGGAATCAATTTATCATGGTTACAAGGAAACCTTACAAGCTATGATCCAAAAACTATAAGGGAGTGAGAATATCATTGAATCCGTGCAGTGTGGAAGCAGGCCGTTCAGCCCACGTCAACACTCTGAAAAACCTTCCACTGAAACCCAACTCCACCCCATATAATTCCACATTTCTCATGGCTAACCCACCTAGACTGCACACTATGGACAATTTTACATGGCCAATCCAGCTGGCCTGCACATGTTTGAACTGTGAAAGGTAACCGGAGCACCAGGAGAAAACCCAGGCAGACAAGGGGAGAATGTACAAACTCTACACAGGCAGTCACATGAGTCTGGAATTGAATCCAGGTCCCTGGTGCTGTGAGGCAGCACTGCTAAATGCTGAGCCACCATTGCCATACTCTCCAGTGTGAGAGATCGGGCCAGAGAGAAAGAGATTGTGAGAGATGGGGACAGAGAGAACGCATGAGAGATAGGTACACAGAGAGAAAGTGTGAGAGATAGGGACAGAGAGAGATAGAATGCATGAGAGGTAAGAACAGAGACAATCCATGAGAGTTTACAGACTATCAGTCCATTCCTGTTGAAATTCCCAAAGGAAACGTGAGGAGACTTTGGATAAAAGTGTACCCATGCAGTGCTGTCTGTAACTGTGTACTCAGTTACAAACCTAACCTTCCGGACTAGAATGTTTATCTGAGACTGTGCAGGAGGGAAGATTGTGAGATGTGGATGATGAGAGACTGAGTCTTACCTTGATGTTGAAACACTCTGCTTTGTTCTCTGTTCTTGTTGGCTATTTAAACAGGAAGGCCAAGGAGGAGTTTATCAGATCAGAATCAGCATCCTGGGCAAAACATTCAAATATTTTCTGATGACCCTAACAACTGATATTTGTTACAGTCTTGGGATAGAAATATTTGAATTGAGAGATAATTCCCAGCCAGCAAATCACTCCGTGCTGAGAGCAAAGCCTTCTTTGGCTACTTATTTCATTACAGACTCGAGCTAGTATTTTTACTGTGGTAAACATGGCCATGGGTTACCATGATGTGGGATCTAACGCTGAGCACAGTGTGGAAAGTCAGGGCACCAGGTACAGACAATGAGAGAGAAAGGGGCCAGAGTTCCTGTTTTACCTGAAACACACACAGCTTTTTCAGCAAGGGATGCACCTTAATAACATCCCTGAAAAATATCACGGATTTCCCACAGCATTCACCAATTATTGTGAAATCACAGATGATGGCGCTTCCTCTCTCTCCGTCCCACTCTGTCTCTCTGTATCTCTCTGTCTCTCCCTGTATAAGTGTCTCTCTGTCTCACTCTGTCTCTCTCCCTCTGCCAATCTCTCATAGAGATATACAACATGTAAGCAGAACCTTTGGTCCAAATTGTCCATACTGACCAGATATACAATATAAATCTACTCTCATTTGCTAGTACTTGGTGCACATCTCTCTAAACCCTTCCCATTCATGTAGCCATCCAGATGCCTTTTAAATATTGCAATCATACCGGCCTCCGCCACTTCCTCTGGCAGCTCATTCCACACACAACAATCCCCTCTTCGTGAAAAAGTTGCCCTAGGTCCCTTTTATATCTCTGCTTTCTCACCTTCAACCTAAGCCGCCTGGTTTGAGACTCCATCACCCTGGGGAAAGACCTTGCCTATTTAACCAATCCATACCTCTCAAGATTTTATAAACCTCTCTCCTCTCTGTTCATGTCCATCTTCCTCTGTATATTTCTTTCCACATCTCTGAATCTCTCTGTCTGTGCCTCTGTCATTCTCACTGCTTTAGCCTCTCCCTTTCAGAGTTTATTTCTCTCTCTCTCTGCCCACATAAATAAGGATGAGGACTCTGTGTGCTTTATTTACTGCCCTTTCTACCTGTCCTGTCACCTTCAGTAATCTGTGCACATTTACCCCCAGTTTCCCTGCTCCTGTCACAACCCCTTTAGAATTGTCCCCCCCCCACTATATATTGTCTCTCAATGTCCTTTAGACCAAAGTGCATCACCTCCCACTTCTCTGAGTTGAACCTCATGTGTCTCCTCTCTGCCCACTCCTCCAACTTCTCAATGTCCTTTTGGAGTTCTACACTGGCCCCCTCACAGTTTACAATTCTTCCCAGATGGGGGACATCGGCAATGATGGAAACTGTCCCCTGCAGAGCAAGATATTAAGAAATATCAGGATAAACAAGGGTCCAAGCACTGAGACCTGGGAATCCGGGGAAAACTTCCGGCACTTTTGAGTCTGTTTAGGCATGAGCCGAGTGTTATTTAATCCCACTGCTATATGACACCATCTGTTGAAGGATGGGGGGTGGTGGGGGGAGGGGATATGCCATTGAAGTCATCAGCAAAGGACTCACCTTCTTTCCCCTGTGCTCACACATCAATGAATTACATTCATGTCTGGATGTCAAACAGTTTTTCCACCGACTCCCGCTCTGCACCTATACGTTTAAACAAGAACCCAAACTAACCTCTGTTGACCCCTTCTCCCAACTCTAACAAAACCTCATACTCCTGGACACCACCCCACAGCCTCCTACCCTCCCACCACCTCTTTGTTTCCAGCTGCCGTTGTGACATCCAATGCCTCAATCTCTCCACCCCTCTCACTCACTCCATCCTCTCCCTGATGGAACGCTCAGCCCTCCGTTCCAATCCTGACTCACTATCAAACCCACAGATAAGGGAGGTGCAGTAGGAGTATGGCGCATTGACCTTTACATTGCTGAGGCCAGGCGGCAGACTCAGTGCTGAGGGAGAGCCACACTATCAGGGGGCCAGCGCTGAGGGAGAGCTGCACTGTCAGGGGGTCAGTGCTGTGGGAGAGCTGCACTGTCAGAGGGTCAGTGCTGAGGGAGAGACGCACTGTCGGAGGGTCAGTGCTGAGGGAATGCCGCACTGTCAGAGGATCAGTGCTGAGGGAGTGGGCACTGTTGGAGGGTCAGTGCTGAGGGAGTGGGCACTGTTGGAGGGTCAGTGCTGAGGGAGTGCTGCACTGTAGGAGGGTCAGTGCTGAGGGAATGCTGCACTGTCAGAGGATCAGTGCTGAGGGAATGGGCACTGTTGGAGGGTCAGTACTGAGGGAATGCCGCACTGTCAGAGGGTCAGTGCTGAGGGAGTGGGCACTGTTGGAGGGTCAGTACTGAGGGAATGCTGCACTGTCAGAGGGTCAGTGCTGACAGAGTGGGCACTGTCGGAGGGTCAGTGCTGAGGGAATGCTGCACTGTAGGAGGGTCAGTGCTGAGGGAATGCTGCACTGTCAGAGGATCAGTGCTGAGGGAATGGGCACTGTTGGAGGGTCAGTACTGAGGGAATGCCGCACTGTCAGAGGGTCAGTGCTGAGGGAGTGGGCACTGTCGGAGGGTCAGTGCTGAGGGAATGCTGCACTGTCGGAGGGTCAGTGCTGAGGGAATGCCGCACTGTCGGAGGGTCAGTGGTGACGGAGTGGGCACTGTCGGAGGGTCAGTACTGAGGGAGTGGGCACTGTCGGAGGGTCAGTGCTGAGGGAATGCTGCACTGTCAGAGGGTCAGTGCTGAGGGAATGCCACACTGTCAGAGGGTCAGTGCTGACGGAGTGGGCACTGTCGGAGGGTCGGTGCTGACGGAGTGGGCACTGTCGGAGGGTCAGTGCTGAGGGAATGGGCACTGTCGGAGGGTCAGTGCTGAGGGAATGGGCACTGTCGGAGGGTCAGTGCTGAGGGAGTGCCGCATTGTCAAAGGATCAGTGCTTAGGGAGCACTGCGCAATCGGAGGGCCAGTGCTCTCATACTGAGGTAAAGGTGGCACAGTGGTGTTGTTTCCACCCCTGGGGCCGGATTGCCAGTTCAAGTCCCAGCTGCTTCAGAGATGGTTCCGATCATCTTTGTACAGATTAATGAGATCAGTGGGTACATACAGAAAAGGGAAGGGTTGTTTGAGTCTGTGGAGAGGTTTAACTGAGGGGCTGGATGAGTGGATGGTGAGTGATTCCTGAACCAGTCTGGCCTGACGGTCACAATTGACCCCATTGCTGAGGGTCTGGAGTCATGTGGAGTCCATACCAAGTCAAGGACGGCAGAGTTCCTTTCCTCAGGGAGTCACAGGCAGGAGCATACCACTCTGCCCGTCGAGGGACAACAGGAGGTGGGCATGATGTGGTGTAACAGACTGGTCACTGTGGGCTCTGTGACCAACTTAGAGGAAGGAGGGGGTGTGAGGGAGGGGATGTGAGTGAAGGAGGGACTGAAGGAGAGGGTGAGTGACGGTGTGCGGATCAGTGAGGGGTGTGTGTGATTGACGGAGAGAGGGATGTGAGAAAGTGAGGGAGAAGGTGTGAGGGGCCATGAGTGAGGGAGGGTGAGGGTGAGTGTGTTGGGGTCCTCGGAAAATGGGAGAATGGAGATGGATGTGGCCAGAGAGTTATTGACGAAATGCTCCAGTGCCCAGGAGTATATTCCCAGTTAGTAATGTGATGTACAGAGATGTCCAACATTCTGAGGGACATTTATTTAAATTTTATTTCAAACATGGGATGTGGGGTCTCTGGCTGGACCTAGCAATTCTTGCCCATCTCTAATTGCCCAGATGGCTGTCTAAACCACATTGCTGTGGGTCTGGAGTCACATGTAGGCCTGGCCAGGTAATAATGGCAGTTTACTTCCCTAAAGGACATTAGTGAACCAAATGAGATTTTCCAAGAAGTAACAGTAGATTTACGATCATCATTAGACTCTTAATACAACATTTTTATTGAACTCAAATTCCAATGTCTGCTTTGGCAGGATTTAAATCTAGGTCCCTGGAACATGATCTATGTCTCTGGATTAACAGTCCATAGATAATGCTACTCGACCATCACCTCCTCCTCTGTGCTCTGGGCCTGGAGTCACATGTAGACCTGTAGCCTGTGGATTGTTAGAATTTGACCAACTCACTCTTTACTGTGGGGCAGTTTGAACCCACTGACACCACTGTCATCTCCCAACACTGGCCTAGCTTCATTCCTCAGAATAAGGCCCAGAAATGTACCATGGCTTTTAGGACCTTCTCAGGGATAGTATAAAAAGTTCTCCTGAATAAATTTCAGAAAATCTATCCTCTCTAATTCGTTACCCTTTTTCAGTGGTGGGAGTGCACAGTCTTGAGTGTGTCTGCGCCAAACAGGAACTGTGCTGATAGTACACTGGCTTTGGCCAGTCAGTTCTGAGTCAGTCCCATGAACTCAGCATATTCTAAATCTCCTGGTTATATATTTTATCCCTGTTCCCACACACAGTCATACATAATTTCCCCACAGCACACATGTTGTGTGTGTATTTAAGTGTGTGCATCTATGTATGCGTGTGTGTGTGTGTGCGCGTGCATCTGTGAGAGTGTGTGTATGTGATAATGTGTGTGTGTATGCGCTTGTGTCTGTGTGTAAGTGTATCTGAGTGTGTGTGTGTCTGTGTGTCTGTGTGAGTACGTGTGCCTATGTTTGTGCCTGTGAGTATGTACGTGCATGTGTGTGTGTCTGTGTGTGTGTGTCTGTGTGTGTGTGTGTGTGTGTACATGTGCGTGCATGTATCTGTGAGAGAATGTGTATGTGAGTATGTACGCGCTGGTGTCTGTGTGTGTGTCTGCATGCGTGTGTTTCTGAGTGTGTGTCTGTCTGTGTGTGAGTACGTGTGCCTATGTTTGTGCCTGTGAGTAGGTCTGTGCCTGTGTATGTGTCTATGTGTGTCTGTGTGTGTATGTGTGTGTGTGTCTGTGTTTGTGTGTGTACATGTGTGTGCGACTCTGTGTGTGTGTGTGTGTGTGTGTGTTTTTGCACGCATGCATGTCTTTGTGTGTGTCAGAGAGTGTGTCTGTGTGTGTCAGTGTGTGTGTGCATGAGTTACAGTATGTGCGCGTGTGTGAGTGACTGTGTCTGTGTATGTGTGTCTGTGACTGTGTCTGCGACTGTGTGTGTGTGTGTGTGTGTGTGTGTGTGTGTGTGTGTGTGTGTTAATGTGAGTTTGTGTCTGTGTATCTGTTTGTCTGCCTGTCAGTCAGTGAATCTGTGTCAGTCGGTTAGTTTTTGCATCAATTGGTAACATCAGCAATTTATTTGTTTGCGAGATGGTCTAAATTCAGTTTAAATGTGTGGATTGGAGGCCATGGGGCAAGTCTGTGAGGAATTGCAAGCTTTGTATTTTCTGTGTGGATGATCTATGAAAGTTAGTTTCAGTTCAGAACATGTTTAGGAAGTGGGACATAGAAGTTGGTTTTTAGTGACTGTAAATGATCACATTCTAACTGTTTCAGCAAGAACATACGAGCAGAGACGTGACTGACAAGCAATATATCAATATCTAACACAAACAATCAGACACATAAGGCAGTTTGGAAAGCAGAGACAGAAGTGAAGAGACAGAGACAGAAGTGAAGAGACAGAGACAGAAGAGACAGAGACAGAAGTGAAGAGACAGAGGGAGAAGAGACAGAGACAGAGACAGAAGTGAAGAGACAGAGGGAGAAGAGACAGAGACAGAAGTGAAGAGACAGAGAGAGAAGATTCTTCTTTTAGATGAGCAGCGAGATCTCGGTGTCCATGTACACAGATCCTTGAAAGTTGCCACCCAGATTGACAGGGCTGTTCAGAAGGCATACAGTGTTTTAGCTTTTATTAATAGAGGGATTGCGTTCCCAAACCAAGAGGTTATGCTGCAGCTGTACAAAACTCTGGTGCGGCCGCACTTGGAGTATTGTGTACAGTTCTGGTCACCGCATTATAAGAAGGATGTGGATGCTTTGGAAAGGGTGCAGAGGAGATTTACTCGGATGTTGCCTGGTATGGAGGGAAGGTCTTACGAGGAAAGGTTGAGGGACTTGAGGCTGCTTTCATTAGAGAGAAGAAGGTTGAGAGGTGACTCAATTGAAACATATAAAATAATCAGAGGGTTAGATAGGGTGGATAGGGAGAGCCTTTTTCCTAGGATGGTGACGGCGAGCATGAGGGGGCATAGCTTTAAATTGAGGGGGTGAAAGATATAGGACAGATTCAGAGGTAGTTTCTTTATTCAGAGAGTAGTAAGGGAATGGAACGCTTTGCATGCAACGGTAGTAGATTTGCCAACTTTAGGTACATTTAAGTCGTCAATGGACAAACACATGGACGAACATGGAATAGTATAGGTTAGATGGGCTTGAGATCGGTATGACAGGTCGGCACAACATCGAGGGCCGAAGGGCCTGTACTGTGCTGTAATGTTCTATGTTCTATGTTCAAGCAGCTATGTCCTTTAGGACCCGACCACCTCAAACAGTCATACTGCGGCCGAGCTACCCATTGTTGTGGTGATTGAAATCTCCCATCCAGATTATATATTGTGCCTGTGCCATCCTCAGTGCCTCCTCGAAGTGTTGTTCACCATGGAGGAGTACGGATTCATCAGCTGAGGGAACCAGTATGTGGTAATCAGCAGGAGCGTTCCCTGCTCATGTTTAGTATGAAGCCACGAGACTTCATGTAAACTGGAGTCAATGTTGAGTACGCCCAAAATAATTCCCTCCCGACTGTATCCCGCTGTGCTCCCCACTCTGCTGGGTCTCTGCTGCCGTTGGGACAGAACATTTCCAGGGATGGAGATGGTGGTGTCTGGGACATGGACTGTAATGTACGATTCTGTGAGTGTGACTGTATCAAGCTGTTGCTGGGCTAGTCTGTGAGGCAGCTCTCCCAGTTTTGGCACTAACCCCCAGGAATTAGTTAATGCAACTTTGCAGAGTTGGCACGGCGCGTTTGTACTTTTTTCATTTCTGGTACCGAGCTCGATGCCGTGTGATCTGCCCGGTTTCATTTCTTTGAGGCTTTGTAGTGATTGGTATAACCGAATGGTTTTCAAGGTCATATAAGAGGGCAATTGAAAGACAACCACATTTCTGTGGGACTGGAGTCACGTGTAGGCCAGAACAGGTAACGCATGGTGGATTTCCTTCCCTGAAGGGCATCGCCCAGAACGGTGTAGATTGGAATCCATGGGGAAAGTCTACGAGGAATTGCAAACTTTGTAGCAACTGGGTGCGTGAACTTTTAAAATTAGTTTGTGTTCAAATGATATTTAGGAAGTGGGATATATTCTTTGGTTTTTGATGATGGTGAATGATAACTTTCCTGCTGATTCAGCAGGTCCATATGGAACATCAAACATAGAACAAAGAACAAGGAACATGGAACAGAACAGCACAGTACAGGCCCTTCGGCCCACAATGTTGTGCTGACCTAGTAACCTAACAAGGTCAATCTGACCTGCATACCCTACATTTTACGTTCCTCCGTCTGCCTATCCAAGAGTTGTTCAAAAGACTGTAAAGTATCTGAGTCCACTCCCACTGAGGGCAGTACATTCCACACGCCCACCACGTATGGACAGTGCCAGATGAACAATGTATCATTGCACAACTCAAACTGATGGAAACATGTGCATCAATGTGAGGAAATGTTGTGAAGATGAGGATTTCTGCAGAGCGGTAAATACCTTCTGACAGTGCAGCACTCCCTCAGCACTGATCCTCCGACAGTGCAGCACTCCCTCAGCACTGATCCTCCGACAGTGCAGCACTCCCTCAGCACTGATCCTCCGACAGTGCGGCGCTCCCTCAGTACTGACCCTCTGACAGTGCGGCGCTCCCTCAGCACTGATCCTCCGACAGTGCGGCACTCCCTCAGCACTGACCCTCTGACAGTGCGGCACTCCCTCAGCACTGACCCTCCAATAGTGCGGTGCTCCCTCAGCACTGACCCTCCGACAGCGCAGCACTCCCTCAGCACTGACCGTCCAATAGTGCGGTGCTCCCTCAGTACTGACCCTCCGACAGTGCAGCACTCCCTCAGTACTGACCCACCGACAGCGCGGCATTCCCTCAGCACTGACCCCCCGACAGTGCAGCACTCCCTCAGCACTGACCCTCCCACAGTGCGACGCTCCCTCAGTACTGACCCTCCGACAGCGCCCGCTCCCTCAGCACTGACCCTCCGACAGTGCGGCAGTCCCTCAGCACTGACCCTCCGAGAGCGCGGCACTCCCTCAGTACTGACCCTCTGACAGCGTGGCATTCCCTCAGCACTGACCCCCCAACAGTGCGGCACTCCCTCAGCAGTGACCCTCTGACAGTGCCCACTCCCTCAGCACTGACCCTCCGACAGTGCGGCACTCCCTCAGCACTGACCCTCCGACAGTGCGGCGCTCCCTCAGCACTGACCCTCCGACAGTGCAGAACTGCCTCATCACTGTCCCTCCGACAGTGCGGCACTCCCTCAACGCTGACCATCCGACAGTGCGGCGCTTCCTCAGTACTGACCCTCCGACAGTGCGTCTTTCACTCAGCACTGGCCCTCCGACAGTGCAGCACCCCCTCAGTGCTGACCCTCCGACAGTGCAGCACTCCCTCAGTGCTGACCCTCCGACAGTGCAGCTCTCCCTCAGCACTGACCCTCCGACAGTGCGGCGCTTCCTCAGTACTGACCCTCCGACAGTGCGTCTTTCACTCAGCACTGGCCCTCCGACAGTGCAGCACTCCCTCAGTGCTGACCCTCCGACAGTGCAGCACTCCCTCAGCACTGACCTTCTGACAGTGCAGTGCTCCCTCAGTGCTGACCCTCCGACAGTGACCGCTGTCTCAGCACTGACCCTCCGACAGTGCGGCACTCCCTCAGTGCTGACCTTCTGACGGTGCGGTGCTCCCTCAGCACAGACCCTCCGACAGTGCGTCATTCACTCAGCACTGACCCTCCGACAGTGCAGTACTCCCTTAACACTGACCCTCCAACAGTGCAGTGCTCCCTCAGCACTGACCCTCTGACAGTGCAGAACTGTCTCAGCACTGACTCTCCGATAGTGCAATCCTCTGTCAGCACTGACCCTCCGACTCTGTGGCTCTTCCGCAGGGCTCACCTTCTGACACTGTGGGTCTCCATCAGTACTGGCCTGCCAAATTTCTCCATTCCCACAGAGACTGTCTCACCTCCCAACACAGAATCAGTGCCCCCGCCCCACCACACAGAGGCTGTCTTCCTCCACACACAGAAACAGGCCATTACATACACACAGATGGTTCTCCTTCCCACACACTGATAGACCCCCTCCACACACAGACAGTTGCCCTTACAACACAGACCGTGGCCCTCTACAGAGAGAAAGAAAGTTCTCCACATCAGGACAGTATTACAGTTGCAGAAAGGACGTTTGGGGACTCGTCAACGGAGGTAGTATGTGCTGAGGTTAGAAACAGGAAAGGAGAGGTCACCTTGTTGGGAGTTTTCTATAGGCCTCTGAATAGTTCCAGGTATGTAGAGGAAAGGATAGCAAAGATGATTCTCGATAGGAGTGAGAGAGACAGGGTAGCTGTCATGGGCGACTTCAACTTTCCAAATATTGACTGGGAACACTATAGTTCGAGTACTATAGATGGGTCAGTTTTTGTCCAGTGTGTGCAGGAGGACTTCCTGACACAGTATGTAGACAGGCCAACTAGGGGTGAAGCCACATTAGATTTGGCCCTAGGTAATGAGCCCGGCCAGGTCTTAGATTTGGAAGTAGGTGAGCACTTTGGTGATAGCGATCACAATTCTGTTATGTTTACTTGAGTGATGGAAAGGGATAGGTGTATACCACTGGGCAAGAGTTATAGCTGGGGGAAAGGCAATTACATAGAACATAGAACATAGAACAGTATAGCACAGAACAGGCCCTTCAGCCCAGGATGTTGTGCCGACCATTGATCCTCATGTATGCACCCTCAAATTTCTGTGACCATATGCATGTCCAGCAGTGTCTTAAATGACCCCAATGACCTTGCTTCCACAACTGCTGCTGGCAACGCATTCCATGCTCTCACAACTCTCTGTGTAAAGAACCCGCCTCTGACATCCCCTCTATACAATTACGATGAGATTAGGTAAGATTTAGGGAGCATAGGATGGGGAAGGAAACTGCAGGGGATGAGCACATTTGAAATGTGGAGCTTATTCAAGGAAAAGCTCCTGTGTGTCCTAGATAAGTATGTGCCTGTCAGGCAGGGAGGAAGCTGTAGAGCGCGGGAGCTGTGGCTTACGAAGGAAGTGGAATCTTTGATCAAAAGGAAGAAGAAGGCTTATGTTAAGATGAGATGTGAAGGTTCAGTTAGGGTGCTTGAGGGCTACGAGGTAGCCAGGAAAGACCTAAAGAGAGAGCTCAGAAGACCCAGGAGGAGACATGAGAACTTGTTGGCGGATAGGATCAGGGTAAACCCTAAGGCTTTTTATAGGTATTTAAGGAATAAAAGAATGATGAAAGTAAGATTAGGGCCAATTAAGGATAGTGGTGGGAAGCTGTGTGTGGAGTCAGAGGAGATAGCAGAAGAACTAAATGAATATTTTTCAACAGTATTCACTCTAGAAAACGACAATGTTGTCGAGGAGAATACTGAGATACAGGCTACTAGACTAGGTGGGATTGAGGTTCACACGGAAGAGGTATTAGAAATCCTACAGAGTGTGAAAATAGATAAGTCCCCTGGGCTGGATGGGATTGATCCTAGGATCCTCTGGGAAGCCAGGGAGGAGATTGCCGAGCCTTTGGCATTGATCTTTAACTTGTCATTGTCTACAGGAATAGTGCCAGATGACTGGAGGATAGCAAATGTGGTTCCCCTGTTCAAGAAGGGGAGTAGAGACAACCCTGGTAATTATAGACCAGTGAGCCTTACCTCAGTTATTGGTAAAGTGTTGGAAAAGGTTATAAGGGATAGGATTTATAATCATCTAGAAAAGAATAAGTTGATTAGGGATAGTCAGCACGGTTTTGTGAAGGGTAGGTCATGCCTCACAAACCTTATTGAGTTCTTTGAGAAGGCGACCAAACAGATAGATGAGAGTAAACCGGTTGATGTGGTGTACATGGATTTCAGCAAGGCGTTCGATAAGGTTCCCCACAGTAGGCTATTGTACAAGATGCGGAGGAATGGGATTGTGGGAAATATAGCAGTTTGGATCGGAAATTGGCTTGCTGAAAGAAGACAGAGGGTGGTAGTTGATGGGAAATGTTCATCCTGGAGACCAGGTACTAGTGGTGTACCGCAAGGGTCTGTGTTGGGTCCAGTGCTGTTTGTCATTTTTATAAATGACCTGGATGAGGGCGTAGAAGGATGGGTTAGTAAATTTGCAGACGACACTAAGGTCGGTGGAGTTGTGGAAAGTGACAAAGGATGCTGTAGGTTGCAGAGAGACATAGATAAGCTGCAGAGCTGGGCTGAGAGGTGGCAAATGGAGTTTAATGCGGACAAGTGTGAGGTGATGCACTTTGGTAGGAGTAACCGGAATGCACAGTACAGGGCTAATGGTAAGATTCTTGGTAGTGTAGATGAGCAGAGAGATCTCGGTGTCCGTGTACACAGATCCTTGAAAGTTGCCACCCAGATTGACAGGGCTGTTAAGTAGGCATACAGTGTTTTAGCTTTTATTGATAGAGGGATCGAGTTCCGGAACCAAGAGGTTATGGTGAAGCTGTACAAAACTCTGGTGCGGCCGCACTTGGAGTATTGTGTACAGTTCTGGTCACCGCATTATAATAAGGATGTGGAAGCTTTTGAAAGGGTGCAGAGGAGATTTACTCAGATGTTGCCTGGTGTGGAGGGAAGGTCTTACGAGGAAAGGTTGAGGGACTTGAGGCTGCTTTCATTAGAGAGAAGAAGGTTGAGAGGTGACTCAATTGAAACATATAAAATAATCAGAGGGTTAGATAGGGTGGATAGGGACAGCCTTTTTCCTAGGATGGTGACGGCGAGCACAAGGGGGCATAGCTTTAAATTGAGGGGGTGAAAGATATAGGACAGATGTCAGAGGTAGTTTCTTTCCTCAGAGAGTAGTAAGGGAATGGAACGCTTTGCCTGCAACGGTAGTAGATTTGCCAACTTTAGGTACATTTAAGTCATCAATGGACAAACACATGGACGTACATGGAATAGTGTAGGTTAGATGGGCTTGAGATTGGTATGACAGGTCGGCACAACATCGAGGGCTGAAGGGTCTGTACTGTGCTGTAACGTTCTATGTTCTATGTTCAAGCAGCTATGTCCTTTAGGACCCGACCACCTCAAACAGTCATACTGCGGCCGAGCTACCCATTGTTGTGGTGATTGAAATCTCCCATCCAGATTATATATTGTGCCTGTGCCATCCTCAGTGCCTCCTCGAAGTGTTGTTCACCATGGAGGAGTACGGATTCATCAGCTGAGGGAACCAGTATGTGGTAATCAGCAGGAGCGTTCCCTGCTCATGTTTAGTATGAAGCCACGAGACTTCATGTAAACTGGAGTCAATGTTGAGTACGCCCAAAATAATTCCCTCCCGACTGTATCCCGCTGTGCTCCCCACTCTGCTGGGTCTCTGCTGCCGTTGGGACAGAACATTTCCAGGGATGGAGATGGTGTTGTCTGGGACATGGACTGTAATGTACGATTCTGTGAGTGTGACTGTATCAAGCTGTTGCTGGGCTAGTCTGTGAGGCAGCTCTCCCAGTTTTGGCACTAACCCCCAGGAATTAGTTAATGCAACTTTGCAGAGTTGGCACGGCGCGTTTGTACTTTTTTCATTTCTGGTGCCAAGCTCGATGCCGTGTGATCTGCCCGGTTTCATTTCTTTGAGGCTTTGTAGTGATTGGTATAACCGAATGGTTTTCAAGGTCATATAAGAGGGCAATTGAAAGACAACCACATTTCTGTGGGACTGGAGTCACGTGTAGGCCAGAACAGGTAACGCATGGTGGATTTCCTTCCCTGAAGGGCATCGCCCAGAACGGTGTAGATTGGAATCCATGGGGAAAGTCTACGAGGAATTGCAAACTTTGTAGCAACTGGGTGCGTGAACTTTTAAAATTAGTTTGTGTTCAAATGATATTTAGGAAGTGGGATATATTCTTTGGTTTTTGATGATGGTGAATGATAACTTTCCTGCTGATTCAGCAGGTCCATATGGAACATCAAACATAGAACAAAGAACAAGGAACATGGAACAGAACAGCACAGTACAGGCCCTTCGGCCCACAATGTTGTGCTGACCTAGTAACCTAACAAGGTCAATCTAACCTGCATACCCTACATTTTACGTTCCTCCGTCTGCCGTATCTGAGTCCACTCCCACTGAGGGCAGTACATTCCACACGCCCACCACGTATGGACAGTGCCAGATGAACAATGTATCATTGCACAACTCAAACTGATGGAAACATGTGCATCAATGTGAGGAAATGTTGTGAAGATGAGGATTTCTGCAGAGCGGTAAATACCTTCTGACAGTGCAGCACTCCCTCAGCACTGACCCTCTGACAGTGCCCGCTCCCTTAGCACTGACCCTCCGACAGAGCGGCACTCCCTCAGTACTGACCCTCCGACAGTGTGGCGCTCCCTCAGCACTGATCCTTCGACACTGCGGCACTCCCTCAGCACTGACCCTCTGACAGTGTGACCCTCCCTCAGCACTGACGCTCTGACAGTGCCCAGTCCCTCAGCACTGACCCACCGACAGTGACCGCTCTCTCAGAACTGACCCTCTGACAGTGCGGCACTCCCTCAGCACTGACCCTCCAACAGTGCGGCACTCCCTCAGCACTGACACTCCGACAGTGCGACACTCCCTCAGCACTGACCCTCTGACAGCGCGGCACTCCCTCAGCACTGACCCTCCGACAGTGCGGCACTCCCTCAGCACTGACCCTCCCACGGTGCCCGCTCCCTCAGCACTGACCCTCCGACAGTGCGGCACTCCCTCAGCACTGACCCTCCGACAGCGCGGCACTCCCTCAGCACTGACCCTCCGACAGTGCAGCACTCCCTCAGTACTGACCCTCGGACAGCGCGGCACTCCCTTAGTACTGACCATCCGACAGTGCAGCCCACCCTCAGCACTGACCCTCCGACAGCGCGGCACTCCCTCAGCACTGCCCCTCCGACAGCGCGGCACTCCCTCAGCACTGATCCTCCGACAGTGCGGCACTCCCTCAGCACTGACCCTCCGACAGTGCAGCACTCCCTCAGCACTGACCCTCCCACAGTCCCCGCTCCCTCAGCACTGACCCTCTGACAGTGCCCACTCCCTCAGCACTGACCCTCCGACAGCGCGGCACTCCCTCAGTACTGACCCTCTGACAGTGTGACACTCCCTCAGCACTGACCCTCTGCAGTGCCCACTCCCTCAGCACTGACCCTCCGACAGTGACCGCTGTCTCAGTACTGACCCTCCGACATTGCCCACTCCCTCAGCACTGACTCTCTGACAGTGCCCACTCCCTCAGCACTGACCCTCCGACAGTGCGGTGCTCCCTCAGCACTGACCCTCTGACAGTGCAGAACTGTCTCAGCACTGACTCTCCGATAGTGCAATCCTTTGTCAGCACTGACCCTCCGACTCTGTGGCTCTTCCGCAGTGCTGACAATCTGACACTGCGGGCCTCCATCAGTACTGGCCTGCCAAATTTCTCCATTCCCACAGAGACTGTCTCACCTCCCAGCACAGAATCAGTGCCCCCCCCACCACACAGAGGCTGTCTTCCTCCACACACAGAAACAGGCCATTACATACACACAGATGGTTCTCCTTCCCACACACTGATAGACCCCCTCCACACACAGACAGTTGCCCTTACAACACAGACCGTGGCCCTCTACAGAGAGAAAGAAAGTTCTCCACATCAGGACAGTATTACAGTTGCAGAAAGGACGTTTGGGGACTCGTCAACGGAGGTAGTATGTGCAGAGGTTAGAAACAGGAAAGGAGAGGTCACCCTGTTGGGAGTTTTCTATAGGCCTCTGAATAGTTCCAGAGATGTAGAGGAAAGGATAGCAAAGATGATTCTCGATAGGAATGAGAGAGACAGGGTAGCTGTCATGGGCGACTTGAACTTTCCAAATATTGACTGGGAACACTATAGTTCGAGTACTATAGATGGGTCAGTTTTTGTCCAGTGTGTGCAGGAGGACTTCCTGACACAGTATGTAGACAGGCCAACTAGGCGTGAAGCCACATTAGATTTGGCACTGGGTAATGAGCCCGGCCAGGTCTTAGATTTGGAAGTAGGTGAGCACTTTGGTGATAGCGATCACAATTCTATTATGTTTACTTGATTGATGGAAAGGGATAGGTGTATACAACTGGGCAAGAGTTATAGCTGGGGGAAAGGCAATTACATAGAACATAGAACATAGAACAGTACAGCACAGAACAGGCCCTTCAGCCCAGGATGTTGTGCCGACCATTGATCCTCATGTATGCACCCTCAAATTTCTGTGACCATATGCATGTCCAGCAGTGTCTTAAATGACCCCAATGACCTTGCTTCCACAACTGCTGCTGGCAACGCATTCCATGCTCTCACAACTCTCTGTGTAAAGAACCCGCCTCTGACATCCCCTCTATACAATTACGATGAGATTAGGTAAGATTTAGGGAGCATAGGATGGGGAAGGAAACTGCAGGGGATGAGCACATTTGAAATGTGGAGCTTATTCAAGGAAAAGCTCCTGTGTGTCCTAGATAAGTATGTGCCTGTCAGGCAGGGAGGAAGCTGTAGAGAGCGGGAGCCTTGGTTTACGAAAGAGGTGGAACCTTTGATAAAGAGGAAGAAGAAGGCTTATGTTAAGATGAGATGTGAAGGTTCAGTTAGGGTGCTTGAGGGCTACGACGTAGCCAGGAAAGACCTAAAGAGAGAGCTCAGAAGACCCAGGAGGAGACATGAGAAATTGTTGGCGGATAGGATCAGGGTAAACCCTAAGGCTTTTTATAGGTATTTAAGGAATAAAAGAATGATGAAAGTAAGATTAGGGCCAATCAAGGATAGTGGTGGGAAGCTGTGTGTGGAGTCAGAGGAGATAGGGGAAGAACTAAATGAATATTTTTCAACAGTATTCACTCTAGAAAACGACAATGTTGTCGAGGAGAATACGGAGATACAGGCTACTAGACTAGGTGGGATTGAGGTTCACACGGAAGAGGTATTAGAAATCCTACAGAGTGTGAAATTAGATAAGTCCCCTGGGCTGGATGGGATTGATCCTAGGATCCTCTGGGAAGCCAGGGAGGAGATTGCCGAGCCTTTGGCATTGATCTTTAACTTGTCATTGTCTACAGGAATAGTGCCAGATGACTGGAGGATAGCAAATGTGGTTCCCCTGTTCAAGAAGGGGAATAGAGACAACCCTGGTAATTATAGACCAGTCAGCCTTACCTCAGTTGTTGGTAAAGTGTTGGAAAAGGTTATAAGGGATAGGATTTATAATCATCTAGAAAAGAATAAGTTGATTAGGGATAGTCAACACGGTTTTGTGAAGGGTAGGTCATGCCTCACAAACCTTATTGAGTTCTTTGAGAAGGTGACCAAACAGGTAGATGAGAGTAAACCGGTTGATGTGGTGTATATGGATTTCAGCAAGGCATTTGATAAGGTTCCCCACAGTAGGCTATTGTACAAGATGCGGAGGAATGGGATTGTGGGAGATATAGCAGTTTGGATCGGAAATTGGCTTGCTGAAAGAAGACAGAGGGTGGTAGTTGACGGGAAATGTTCATCCTGGAGACCAGTTACTAGTGGTGTACCACAAGGGTCAGTGTTGGGTCCACTGCTGTTTGTCATTTTTATAAATGACCTGGATGAGGGCATAGAAGGATGGGTTAGTAAATTTTCAGACGACACCCTGGTCGGTGGAGTTGTGGGTAGTGACGAAGGATGCTGTAGGTTACAGAGAGACATAGATAAGCTGCAGAGCTGGGCTGAGAGGTGGCAATTGGAGTTTAATGCAGACAAGTGTGAGGTGATGCACTTTGGTCGGAGTAACCAGAATGCACAGTACAGGGCTAATGGTAAGATTCTTGGTAGTGTAGATGAGCAGAGAGATCTCGGTGTCCATGTACACAGATCCTTGAAAGTTGCCACCCAGATTGACAGGGCTGTTAAGTAGGCATACAGTGTTTTAGCTTTTATTGATAGAGGGATCGAGTTCCGGAACCAAGAGGTTATGGTGAAGCTGTACAAAACTCTGGTGCGGCCGCACTTGGAGTATTGTGTACAGTTCTGGTCACCGCATTATAAGAAGGATGTGGAAGCTTTTGAAAGGGTGCAGTGGAGATTTACTCGGATGTTGCCTTGGTATGGAGGGAAGGTCTTACGAGAAAAGGTTGAGGGACTTGAGGCTGTTTTCGTCAGAGAGAAGAAGGTTGAGAGGTGACTTAATTGAAACATATAAAATAATCAGAGGGTTAGATAGGGTGGATAGGGACAGCCTTTTTCCTAGGACAGCGAGCACAAGGGGGCATAGCTTTAAATTGAGGGGGTGAAAGATATAGGACAGATTCAGAGGTAGTTTCTTTCCTCAGAGAGTAGTAAAGGAATGGAACGCTTTGCCTGCAACGGTAGTAGATTTGCCAACTTTAGGTACATTTAAGTCATCAATGGACAAACACATGGACGTACATGGAATAGTGTAGGTTAGATGGGCTTGAGATTGGTATGACAGGTCGGCACAACATCGAGGGCTGAAGGGTCTGTACTGTGCTGTAACGTTCTATGTTCTATGTTCAAGCAGCTATGTCCTTTAGGACCCGACCACCTCAAACAGTCATACTGCGGCCGAGCTACCCATTGTTGTGGTGATTGAAATCTCCCATCCAGATTATATATTGTGCCTGTGCCATCCTCAGTGCCTCCTCGAAGTGTTGTTCACCATGGAGGAGTACGGATTCATCAGCTGAGGGAACCAGTATGTGGTAATCAGCAGGAGCGTTCCCTGCTCATGTTTAGTATGAAGCCACGAGACTTCATGTAAACTGGAGTCAATGTTGAGTACGCCCAAAATAATTCCCTCCCGACTGTATCCTGCTGTGCTCCCCACTCTGCTGGGTCTCTGCTGCCGTTGGGACAGAACATTTCCAGGGATGGAGATGGTGGTGTCTGGGACATGGACTGTAATGTACGATTCTGTGAGTGTGACTGTATCAAGCTGTTGCTGGGCTAGTCTGTGAGGCAGCTCTCCCAGTTTTGGCACTAACCCCCAGGAATTAGTTAATGCAACTTTGCAGAGTTGGCACGGCGCGTTTGTACTTTTTTCATTTCTGGTGCCGAGCTCGATGCCGTGTGATCTGCCCGGTTTCATTTCTTTGAGGCTTTGTAGTGATTGATATAACCGAATGGTTTTCAAGGTCATATAAGAGGGCAATTGAAAGACAACCACATTTCTGTGGGACTGGAGTCACGTGTTGGCCAGACCAGGTAACGCATGGTGGATTTCCTTCCCTGAAGGGCATCGCCCAGAACGGTGTAGATTGGAATCCATGGGGAAAGTCTACGAGGAATTGCAAACTTTGTAGCAACTGGGTGCGTGAACTTTTAAAATTAGTTTGTGTTCAAATGATATTTAGGAAGTGGGATATATTCTTTGGTTTTTGATGATGGTGAATGATAACTTTCCTGCTGATTCAGCAGGTCCATATGGAACATCAAACATAGAACAAAGAACAAGGAACATGGAACAGAACAGCACAGTACAGGCCCTTCGGCCCACAATGTTGTGCTGACCTAGTAACCTAACAAGGTCAATCTAACCTGCATACCCTACATTTTACGTTCCTCCGTCTGCCGTATCTGAGTCCACTCCCACTGAGGGCAGTACATTCCACACGCCCACCACGTATGGACAGTGCCAGATGAACAATGTATCATTGCACAACTCAAACTGATGGAAACATGTGCATCAATGTGAGGAAATGTTGTGAAGATGAGGATTTCTGCAGAGCGGTAAATACCTTCTGACAGTGCAGCACTCCCTCAGCACTGATCCTCCGACAGTGCGGCACTCCCTCAGTACTGACCCTCCGACAGTGCCCGCTCCCTTAGCACTGACCCTCCGACAGAGCGGCACTCCCTCAGTACTGACCCTCCGACAGTGTGGCACTCCCTCAGCACTGACCCTCTGACAGTGCGGCACTCCCTCAGCACTGACCCTCTGACAGTGTGGCGCTCCCTCAGCACTGACCCTCTGACAGTGCGGCACTCCCTCAGCACTGACCCTCCGGCAGTGCGGCGCTCCCTCAGTACTGACCCTCCGGCAGTGCGGCGCTCCCTCAGCACTGACCCTCCGACAGTGCGGTGCTCCTTCAGCACCTGTCCTCTGACAGTGCGGCAGCCTGACAGTATTGACTCTGTGACAGTGTGGCATCCCCTCACTACTGTGCATATTACAGCTTATCAGCCCCTCAGCACTAACCATCCGACAGTGTGGCAGTCCCTCATCATTTTCCCTGCCACAGTGTGGCCCTTTCTCAGTACTGACCCTCTGACATTGCAGCGCTCTCTCAGTGTTGACCCTCTGACAGTGTGGCACTCCCTCAGCTTTGACCCTCCTGCAGTGCAGACCTGTCTCAGCACTGACCCTCCGACAGTCCCTCAGTACTGACCTGCCAACTGACCCCATTCCCACAGGTACGGTCTCCGTCCTCACACAGAGACCGTACCCCCCCCCCAACACAGAGACAGGCAATTGCTGACACACAGCCTCTCTCTCACACAGACAGTGTCCTCCGCAGACAGAAAGAAAGCCCTCCTCATGGAGCAGCTACGTTCTTTAGGACCCGACCACCTCGATCAGTTGTACAGCTGCTGAGCTACTCTTAGTGTTGGACTTTAAAATCTCCCACCCAGAGTACATCTTGTGCTCTTGTTATCCCCACTGCTTCCTTTAAGTCTTGTTCAACATGGAGGAGTACTGATTCATCAGCTGAGGGTGGACGGTATGTGATAATCAGCAGGAGGGTGTCGTGCTCATGTTTAACATGAAACCATGAGACTTTGCGTAATCTGGAATCAATGTTGAGGACTCCCAAAACAGCTCTCTTTCCACTGTATCCCACTGTGCTGCCCCCTTCTGCTGGGTCTGTCCTGCCGGTGGGAGGTTTGGAGATGGTGGTGTCTGGGACATTTCCATGAGTATAACTATGTCAGGCTGATGCTGGACTAGTCTGTGAGACAGCTGTCCCAGTTTTGGCGCAATCTCACAGGAATTAGTAACGATGACTTTGCAGGGTCGACAGGGTGTGCTTATGCTTTTGTGTTTTTTGGTGCCCAGCTCGATGCCATGTGATCTGTCTGGTTTCATTTGATTGTTGGTATTTTATTGATTGGTATACAGAATGGTTTGCAAGGCCAGTTCAGAGGGCAATTGAGAGTCAACCACATTTCTGTGGGATTGGAGTCACGTGTAATCCAGGCTCGGTGAAGATGGTGCATTTCCTTCCCTGAAGGGCATCACTCAGACAGGTGTTGACTGGAGGCTGTGGGAAAGGTTTATGAGAATATACAAGCTTTGCAGTAATTGGGTCCATGAATTTTTAAAGATAGTTTTTGTTCAAAATGATATTTAGGGCGTGGGATATAGGTTTTGGTTTTTGGTGATTGTGAACGATAAAATCCTGCTGATTTTCAGGTCCGCATGAACAATGAGAGATGAACAGTCCAACAGTGAGCAATACAAACTGACAGGAACATGTGCATGAATGTAAGGAAATGGTGGGACGACAAGAAATTCTGCAGAGCAGTCACACCTTCTGACAATGCGGCAATCTCAGAGTTAACCCCCCGACAGTGCCATCGTACCGCAGCACCGTCCCCCCGACAGTGCCATCGTACCGCAGCACCGTCCCCCCGACAGTGCCATCGTACCGCAGCACCGTCCCCCCGACAGTGCCATCGTACCGCAGCACCGTCCCCCCGACAGTGCCATCGTACCGCAGCACCGTCCCCCCGACAGTGCCATCGTACCGCAGCACCGTCCCCCCGACAGTGCCATCGTACCGCAGCACCGTCCCCCCGACAGTGCGGCATAACACACACACACACACACACTACACACACATATAAACATGCACACACACGCAGAAACACACACTCGCAGGCAAACACACTAACATTCACATACAGACACACACACACAGAAACACACACAGACAGACAAACTCACACACACTATCAGACTCACTCACTGTCACAATCACACACACACTCTCTCTCTCACACACACGCGCACACACACACACACACACACACACACATTGTGGGCTGCAATGGTGATGAGTGTAGACTTCAAATTGGCACCATCACACTCCCATCACCAAAAACCAACCCCCAATCAAACGGTCACCAAATATCAACCACCCCCAACAAACTGTCATCAAGTACCAAACCCTTCCACCAAACCATCACCAAATGCACTCTCACTCTCATATTAAACATCTCACTGTAACTGTCTCTGATCCACTTTGTAGTACTGACATCCCACTGTGTGTGATATATCCCTCACTCTCATATTAAACACCTGGCTGTAACTGGCTGTGAGACAGTCTGTAATATTGATATCGCTCACTGAGGTATACACTTCACTCTTATATTAAACACCTGGCAGTAAATTTCTCAAAAACACACTGCCAACACGATATCACACTCTCTGATATACCCCACATTCCCATATTAACTGCCTCACTATAACTGTCTTTCAAACTCTCTGTAATCATTGATACCATGCACTCTAATGTGGCCCTCACTCCCAGAATAAACATCTCACTTTAACTCTCTCTGATACACACTGTAATCACTGATATAGTGTTATATATTGTCACTCTCACCTTAAATATCTAACTGTAGCTGACTCCCGTACAGTCTGTAACACTGATATCCCACTCTAAAATATACAACTCATTCTCATATTAAAAGCTTCACTGAAACAGTCTCTGATATAACTTGTAATCACTAATATCCCATACTATGATACACTACTCACTCTCATATTAAACACCTCACTGTAACTGTCTTTGATTCACGAGGGGGGAAGCAATAGTCAGGTGATATTATCGCTAGAATGCTAACCCAGAGACCCAGGTAAGGTTCTGTGGACCCGGGTTCAAATCCTGCCACAGCAGATGGTGCAAATTGAATTCAATAAAATATCTGGTATTAAGAATCTAATAGAACATTACAGTACAGCACAGGCCCTTCGGCCCTCAATGTTGTACCTACCTGTCATATGGATCTCAAGCCCAACTAACCTATACTATTCCATGTACGTCCATATGCTTATCCAATGACGACTTAAATGTACCTAAAGTTGGTGAATCTACTACCGTTGCAGGCAAAGCATTTCGTTGTCCTACTACTCTCTGAGCAAAGAAACTACCTCTGACATCTGTCCTATATCTTTCACCCCTCAATTTAAAGCTATGCCCCCTCGGGCTCGCCGTCACCATCCTAGGAAAAAGGCTCTCCCTATCCACCCTATCTAACCCTCTGATTATTTTATATGTTTCAATTAAGTCACCTCTCAACCTTCTTCTCTCTAATGAAAACAGCCTCAAGTCCCTCAGCCTTTCCTCGTAAGACCTTCCCTCCATACCAGGCAACATCCGAGTAAATCTCCTCTGCACCCTTTCCAAAGCTTCCACATCCTTCTTATAATGCGGTGACCAGAATTGTACGCAATACTCCAAGTGCGGCCGCACCAGAGTTTTGTACAGCTTCACCATAACCTCTTGGTTCCAGAACTCGATCCCTCTATTAATAAAAGCTAAAACACTGTCTGCTTTCTTAACAGCCCTGTCAACCTGGGTGGCAACTTTCAAGGATCTGTGTACATGGACACCGAGATCTCTCTGCTCATCTACACCACTAAGAATCTTACCATTAGCCCTGTACTTTGCCTTCCGGTTACTCCTACCAAAGTGCATCACCTCACACTTGTCCGCATTAAACTCCGTTTGCCACCTCTCAGCCCAGCTCTGCAGCTTATCTATGTCTCTCTGCAACCTACAGCATCCTTCATCACTATCCACAACTCCACCGACCTTAGTGTCATCTGCAAATTTACTAACCCATCCTTCTACGCCCTCATCCAGGTCATTTATAAAAATGACAAACAGCACTGGACCCAACTCCGACCCTTGCGGTACACCACTAGTAACTGGTCTCCAGTATGAACATTTCCCATCAACTACCACCCTCTGTCTTCTTTCAGCAAGCCAATTTCTGATCCAAACTGCTATATCTCCCACAATCCCATTCCTCCACATTTTGTACAATAGCCTATTGTGGGGAACCTTATCGAACGCCTTGCTGAAATCCATATACACCACATCAACCGGTTTACTCTCATCTACCTGTTTGGTCACCTTCTCAAAGAACTCAATAAGGTTTGTGAGGCACGACCTTCCCTTCACAAAACCGTGCTGACTATCCCTAATCAATTTATTCTTTTCTCGATGATTATAAATCTCATGTCTTATAACCTTTTCCAACACTTTACCAACAACTGAGGTAAGGCTCACTGGTCTATAATTACCAGGGTTGTCTGTACTCCCCTTCTTGAACAGGGGAACCACATTTGCTATCCTCCAGTCATCTGGCACTATTCCTGTAGACAATGACGAGTTAAAGATCAATGCCAAAGGCTCGGCAATCTCCTCCCTGGCTTCCCAGAGGATCCTAGGATAAATCCCATCTGGCCCAGGGGACTTATCTATCTTCAGCCTCTGAAGAATTTCTAATACCTCTTCCTTGTGATGACCATAAACCAACTGTCAATCATCAGGAAAAATGTATCTGGGTCACTAATGTCCTATAGGGAAGGAAACTACCATCCTTACCTGGTCTGGCCTACATTTGACTCGGGATCCTTAATATAATGGTTGACTCTCAAACTGTCCTCTTGCCAATTAGGGATGGGCAATAAATGCTGCCTGGTCAGTGTTGCCCTCATCCCATGAATGAATAAAGAATAAAAACATTCTGAAATCACTGATATCCCGCACTCTGATGTAGTCCTCACTCTCATATTTAGCACTTCACTGTAAGGGTCTCTGAAACACTCTGTAATCACTGATGCCCCACACAGAGGTATATATCTCACTGTCATATTAAACGCCTCATTGTAACTGTCTCTGATACACTCTGTAATCCTGCAATCCTGTCCCCTGGGGCTGCGGGAAATGGGATTATCGCCGAGTGTATTCAAGTGAAAGGCAGAGAGATATGAAAGGGTGGGAGTTGGAGAGAAAGGGAGAATATGGCGTTGGGAGAGAGGGTCAGCAATGATCATAGTGAAAGGGGGAGAAGGCTCAATGGGCTGAATGGTCTCCTCCTGTTTCTAGTTTCTTTTTGCTCTGTGCAACTGCCTAGCCTGGTTAATGCCATCAAAATGAACCATTCCCCAGAGTCTGAGAGACCAACAATCCTCTGAAGATTGTCCTCTCCAGATCCTGAACACAGATTGAAAGGACACAGATGTGTGTCTGGGCTCTGAGGTCGAAGTTCCTACCTGACAGCTGAGTCTCCTTGAGTGGGGAGTCCAACAGCAAACAGTGTTAGCTAGTGAAACATAGAGAGACTGTAACAAAAGAATGTCTCATCAATTCACTTCATTCAGTCAGCACTAGGTCATTCACTGGGTTAGTCACTGAGAACTGGGAGGTCAGTGGATCAGTCACTTTGGACTGGGAGGTCAGTGGGTCAGTAACTGGGCATTGCATTTGTCAATGGACACCGGGTGGTCAGTGGGTCAGTCACTGGGCATTGGGAGGTCTGTGGGACAGTCATTGAGCACTGGATTAAGTACTGGGCACTGGGAGGTCAGTGAGCCAGTCACTGGGTGCTATGTCATGAACTGGGCACTGGGTCAGTCACTGGGCATGGGCTAGATACTGGGCATTGGGTCAGTACTGGACACTGGGAGGACTGTGGGCCAGTCACTGGTCCCTGGGTCAGGTACTGGACACTGGTAGGACTGTGGGTCAGTCACTGGGCACTGGATCAGCCAGTGGGCACTGAGTCAATCACTGGGCACTGGGAGGTCAGTGGTCCAGTCATTGGGCACTGGGTCAGTCACTGGGCACTGGCTAAGGTACTGGGCACTGAGAGGTCACTAGACACTGGGGGCTCTCAGGTCAGACCGCAACAGGAGGAGGCCATTACTGACTGGACCAGTACTTATTGCCCATCACTGATTACCAAGGGGCAGTGCAGAGTGAACCCTATCACTGTGGACCTGGAGTCACATGTAGACCATGCCAGGCAAAGAGGGAAAACTGCTCCTTTGAAGGACATTTGTGTGAACCAATGGGTTTTTACAACAATCGGCTGTGGTTATGTGGTAGTGTCTGTATCTCAGAGCCAGGAGGCCCTCATTGCTTGGATTCTAAATACCTGAGAATGGGGAAAATGGGGTCTAATGATTTCCAGGTGGGGGGGGGGGCGGATGAGGGGATGGGGTGGGTCAGGAAGCTTTATTGCTTTTCCTGAGAATTACCCTCAATCCCCCAAGACCAAACTGAGTTACCCCATGACCCTGTTAGGTGTGGGGATTTGGTGTTCAGGTGGAGAGGCTGGAGTGGCACAGGGCACAGTGTTTGTGGGGGTTGGGGGTGCTGGTGCTCAGGCAGTGTGACTGGTCTGTCACAGGGCACAGTGTTTGTGGGGAGGTGCTGGTGTCCAGGCAGTGTGACTGGACTGGCATACGGCACAGTGTTTGTCGGGGTGCTGGTGTTCAGGCAGTGTGACTGGACTGGCACAGGGCACAGTGTTTAGGGAGGGGGAGCCTGAGATGTCTGCCTCCTGGGTCAGAGATTACCCATGACCCTTCATGCTCCCTGACACATCAGCTCCTCACTCATAACCTCATTCACAATTTCAAACATAACCACACTCCTGCTTGCATCGGGAGATCTCTGCAGAGGGAGGGACAGCGAGGGTGTGGGGATTATAAGAAAACAGTGTGATTGAGTTTATATTGTATCGCAGTTAAGTTTGTTTCTGCTGCTGATAGTATTGTCTGACAGAGTATGAGCCACATACAAACTGACATTTTCCCAGCCACCATCAGTTCTGAGGAAGGGTCACCAGATCCGAAACATTAACTCTGTTGTCTCCTTCACAGATGCTGCCAGGCCTGCGGAACCTTTCCAGAAACTTCTGTTTTTGTTCCTGAATTTGTTCCTGAACGGCAGTTCTTTCAGTTTTTACTTGACAGTGTTGAAGATCTTATCTAAGCACTTACACAACCTACCACAAACCAAACCGACCCGATGTTACAAAGGTTCAACTCAAGTGACTTAATGTTAGAATGTCGTGTTGAAATTCACTTATTGTGGTGCTTAAGTTTGAAAAGAAAATGTAATTAGATAAGTTGTCAGCGACTTAATGTTTAAAATTGTGAGCCGAGCTTAGAATCAGCGCAGTTACACACTTATTCTCAGCAACCAGATTGTAATTTAATAGAAATCCTCACATTTTTAACTATTGATGGCTTTTATTCTAATAAGAAAGGAAGAGTCTCCAACAGAAGGAGAGGTGGAGAGAGAGGGAGGGAAGGAAGGTGGAAAGAGAGGGAAGAGCAGAGAGTGAGAGAGGGAAGGAGAGGTGGAGAGACAGAAGGAGAGAGGGAAGGTGGAGGAAGAGGGTGACAGAGAGAGGGGGAAGGGTGGAGAAAGGGAGAGGAAGGGGAAGATAGAGTAAATGGGTGAGAGAGAGGGAGAGGTGTGACAGAGAGATTGAGAGAGAGAGAGAGAGGGATAGTTGAGGGGGGAGACAGTGAGAGCAGAAAATTGGAAACACGGAGTGTGACACAATAAAATGGAGAGAGAGTGTGAGAGATAGGGACAGTCAGAGGCAGAGGGAGAAACAGACGGAGAGATAGGAACACACAGAGAGAGAGAGTGAGAGAGAGAGAGAGACTTGGAAAAAGACAGAGTATGAGAAATCGGGATAGAGGAAGAGAGAGTGTGTTAGAGATAGAATCAGAGAGAGCGAGAGACAGAAAGGGGAAGAGAGAGAGGGAGAAGCAAAATGTGAGAGATAGAGGCACAGACAGAGAGAGAAGAGAGATGATGAGAGATAGGGACAGAGAGAGAGAAAAAGGGAGACAGAGTGCAGAGAAATGAAATAGAGACGGACAGAGATAATGTAAGAGCTAGTGACAGAGACAGACAGAGTGTGAGAAACAAGGACAGAGAGAGAGAGAGAGAGAAAGAGAATGTGAGAGATAGGGACAGAGAGAAATGATGTGGAGGGGCTGGGTTGGACTGGGGTGTTGGACTGTCTATAAATTGTGTGCTTTTTGAACAAAATAGAATGCATCAGCAAATAAATTTCACCCCATAGATTTACATGTGTTCTGTGTGTGTGGTGTGTGTGTGTGTGTGTGTGTGTGTGTGTGTGTGTGTTGTGTGTGTGTGTGTGGGATATGGAGAGTGGGGGTGTAGTGAGTGTGTCTCTCTCTCTCTCTCTCTCTCACACACACACACACACACACACACACACACACACACACACACAGTACACATCTACACACGCTCACTCCCTCTTCCCTTCCCTCCACATGCAATATTTGCATCAGAACAATTTGTTACACATAGACACAGTTAGTGAACCATACCTCATCAGATACAACAAATGCTGGAGATCACAGCGCGTCAGACAGCATCCATGGAGACAGAGCAAGCTAACGTTTCAACTCAAGATGATTCTTCATCAGAGCTGAAGTGAAGTGTGGAGCGGACAGCATTTTCACTACAGTTAGAGTAGGGTGTTGGTGGGGGCAGTGGGTGTAGGTAGCTGGTGGATAAAAGATGTTACAATGTAGATTAATTGATCAGAATGTGAGAATGGCCAGACTGGAAAGGGCAGACACTGGGATTGGGGGGAGGAGAGACATAGAAAACATAGAACATAGAACAGTACAGCACAGAACAGGCCCTTCAGCCCACAATATTGTGCCGACCATTGATCCTCATGTATGCACCCTCAAATTTCTGTGACCATATGCATGTCCAGCAGTCTCTTAAATGTCCCCAATGACCTTGCTTCCACAACTGCTGCTGGCAACGCATTCCATGTTCTCACAACTCTGTGTAAAGAACTCACCTCTGACATCCCCTCTATACTTTCCTCTAACTAGCTTAAAACTATGACCCCTCGTGTTAACCATTTCTGCCCTGGGAAATAGTCTCTGGCTATCAACTCTATCTATGCCTCTCATTAACTTGTATACCTCAATTAGGTCTCCTCTCCGCCTCCTTTTCTCCAATGAAAAAAGTCCGAGCTCAGTCAACCTCTCTTCATAAGATAAGCCCTCCAGTCCGGGCAGCGTCCTGGTAAACCTCCTCTGAACTCTCTCCAAAGCATCCACATCTTTCCTATAATAGGGTGACCAGAACTGGACGCAGTATTCCAAGTGCGGTCTAACCAAAGTTTTATAGAGCTGCAACAAGATCTCACGACTCTTAAACTCAATCCCCCTGCTAATGAAAGCCAAAACACCATATGCTTTCTTAACAACCCTGTCCACTTGGGTGGCCATTTTAAGGGATCTATGTATCTGCGCACCAAGATCCCTCTGTTCCTCCACACTGCCAAGAATCCTATCCTTAATCTTGTACTCAGCTTTCAAATTCGACCTTCCAAAATGCATCACCTCGCATTTTCCAGGTTGAACTCCATCTGCCACCTCTTAGCCCATCTCTGCATCCTGTCAATGTCCCGCTGCAGCCTACAACAGCCCTCTATACTGTCAACGACACCTCCGACCTTTGTGTCGTCTGCAAACTTGCTGACCCATCCTTCAATCCCCTCATCCAAGTCATTAATAAAAATTACAAACAGTAGAGGCCCAAGGACAGAGCCCTGTGGAACCCCACTCACCACTGACTTCCAGGCAGAATATTTTCCTCCTACTACCACTCGCTGTCTTCTGTTGGCCAGCCAATTCTGTATCCAGACAGCTAAGTTCCCCTGTATCCCATTCCTCCTGATCTTCTGAATGAGCCTACCATGGGGAACCTTATCAAATGCCTTGCTGAAGTCCATATACACCACATCCACAGGTCGACCCTCATCAACTTTTCTAGTCACATCCTCAAAGAACTCGATAGGGTTTGTGAGGCATGACTTGCCCCTCACAAAGCCGTGTTGACTGTATTTGATCAAGCCATGCTCTTCCAGATGGTCATAAATCCTATCCCTCAGAATCCTTTCTAACACCTTGCAGACGACAGGCGTGAGACTTACTGGTCTGTAATTGCCGGGGATTTCCCTATTTCCTTTCTTGAAGAGAGGAATTACATTTGCCTCTCTCCAGTCCTCAGGTACGACTCCAGTGGAGAGCGAGGATGCAAAGATCTTTGCAAGTGGCAAAGCAATTGCATTTCTCATTTCCCAAAGCAGCCGAGGACAAATCTGGTCCGGGCCTGGCGACTTGTCAATCTTAATGCTTGATTAAATTTTCAGCACATTAGCTTCCACTATCTCTATCCATTCCAGCATGCACACCTGCTCTTCAAAGGTTTCATTCACTACAAAGTTCGTTTCTTTCGTAAAGACAGAAGCAAACAACTCATTTAGGGCTTCCCCTACCTCCTCAGTCTCCACACACAAGTTCCCTATGCTATCCCTGATCGGCCCTACTCTTTCTTTGACCATTCTCTTATTCCTCACGTAAGTGTAAAATGCCTTTGTGTTCTCCCTAATCCGTTCTGCCAAGCCTTTCTCGTGCCCCCTCCTGGCTCTCCTCAGACCATTTTTGAGCTCCTTCCGTGCCTGCCTGTAATCTTCTAGAGCTGAGCTTGACCCTAGCTTCCTCCACCTTATGTAAGCTACCTTCTTCCTTTTGACGAGAAGCTCCACCGCTCTCGTCATCCAAGGTTCCTTTATCTTACCCCTTCTTGCCTGTCTCAGAGGGACATATTTACTCATCACTTGCAACAACTGTTCCTTAAACAGTCTCCACGTGTCTATAGTGCCTTTACCATGGAACAATTGCTCCCAGTCCATGCTTCCTAACTCATGTCTAATCGCATCATAGTTTCCTCTTCCCCAATTAAATATCCTCCCATTTTGCCTAATCCTCTCCTTCTCCATAGCTATGTAAGCTAGGCAGGACATGATGACAAGCTAAAAGAAAGGGATGAAATGGTTCACAGTTTGAAGGTGTTGAGTGCAATATTAAGTCTGGAAAGCTGTAAGGTGCCCAGTCTGAAGATGAGATGCTGTCCCTCCAGTTTGCACTGTGATTGACTGGAACACTGCTGTATGCTGAGGACAGAAACATGGACATGTGAGCAGGACGCTGTGTGGAAATGACCAGCTACAGGAAGGTCTGGGTCATTCTTGCACACAGGCCAGGGCTGTTCTGTAAATTTGCCCCCCCTGAACTTCCTGTAGCTGGTCATTTTCACACAGCATCATGCTCACATGTCCATGTGTCTGCCCTCGGCATACTGCAGTGTTCCAGTCAATCACAGCGCAGACTGGAGGAACAGCATCTCATCTTCAGGGGTGAGAGACAGAGAGTAAGAGCCAGAGAGAGATAGAGTGAGAGCGAAAGAGAGAACGAGGGAGTATGCGTGTGTATGTGAGACAGAGAGTGAGAGAGAGTGTGTGTTTGTGTGGGGTGTGTGTCTGGGGGAGATAGAATGTGTGTGTTTATGTGGGAGAGGTGCACTCACTCATGCATTCAACCCGATACACACACATTCTCTCTCCCCCTCCCTACACTCACTACCCTCACCAACTGCCCCCAAACTGCAGCATAAATGATGTTTGTGGGTGGGGGGCTGGTGCTCAATGTGACTGGACTGGCATACGGCACAGTGTTTGTTGGGGGGGCATGTTGCTGGTGTCCAGGCAGTGTGAATGGTCTGGTACAGGGCACAGTGTTTGTTTGGGGTGTGGTGGTCAGGCAGTGTGACTGGACTGGAATACGGCACAGTGTTTGTTGGGGGGGTGTGTTGCTGGTGTCCAGGCAGTGTGACTGGACTGGCATACGGCACAGTGTTTGTCGGGGTGCTGGTGTTCAGGCAGTGCGACTGGACTGGCACAGGGCACAGTGTTTAGGGAGGGGGAGCCTGAGATGTCTGCCTCCTGGGTCAGAGATTACCCATGACCCTTCATGCTCCCTGACACATCAGCTCCTCACTCATAACCTCATTCACAATTTCAAACATAACCACACTCCTGCTTGCATCGGGAGATCTCTGCAGAGGGAGGGACAGCGAGGGTGTGGGGATTATAAGAAAACAGTGTGATTGAGTTTATATTGTATCGCAGTTAAGTTTGTTTCTGCTGCTGATAGTATTGTCTGACAGAGTATGAGCCACATACAAACTGACATTTTCCCAGCCACCATCAGTTCTGAGGAAGGGTCACCAGATCCGAAACATTAACTCTGTTGTCTCCTTCACAGATGCTGCCAGGCCTGCGGAACCTTTCCAGAAACTTCTGTTTTTGTTCCTGAATTTGTTCCTGAACGGCAGTTCTTTCAGTTTTTACTTGACAGTGTTGAAGATCTTATCTAAGCACTTACACAACCTACCACAAACCAAACTGACCCGATGTTACAAAGGTTCAACTCAAGTGACTTAATGTTAGAATGTCGTGTTGAAATTCACTTATTGTGGTGCTTAAGTTTGAAAAGAAAATGTAATTAGATAAGATGTCAGCGACTTAATGTTTAAAATTGTGAGCCGAGCTTAGAATCAGCGCAGTTACACACTTATTCTCAGCAACCAGATTGTAATTTAATAGAAATCCTCACATTTTTAACTATTGATGGCTTTTATTCTAATAAGAAAGGAAGAGTCTCCAACAGAAGGAGAGGTGGAGAGAGAGGGAGGGAAGGAAGGTGGAAAGAGAGGGAAGAGCAGAGAGTGAGAGAGGGAAGGAGAGGTGGAGAGACAGAAGGAGGGAGGGAAGGTGGAGGAAGAGGGTGACAGAGAGAGGGGGAAGGGTGGAGAAAGGGAGAGGAAGGGGAAGATAGAGTAAATGGGTGAGAGAGAGGGAGAGGTGTGACAGAGAGATTGAGAGAGAGAGAGAGAGAGGGATGGTTGAGGGGGGAGACAGTGAGAGCAGAAAATTGGAAACACGGAGTGTGACACAATAAAATGGAGAGAGAGTGTGAGAGATAGGGACAGTCAGAGGCAGAGGGAGAAACAGACGGAGAGATAGGAACACACACACACACACACACACACAGAGAGAGACTTGGAAAAAGACAGAGTATGAGAAATCGGGATAGAGGAAGAGAGAGTGTGTTAGAGATAGAATCAGAGAGAGCGAGAGACAGAAAGGGGAGGAGAGAGAGAGGGAGAAGCAAAATGTGAGAGATAGAGGCACAGACAGAGAGAGAAGAGAAGATGAGAGATAGGGACAGAGAGAGAGAAAAAGGGAGACAGAGTGCAGAGAAATGAAATAGAGACGGACAGAGATAATGTAAGAGCTAGTGACAGAGACAGACAGAGTGTGAGAAACAAGGACAGAGAGAGAGAGAGAGAGAGAGAGAGAGAAAGAGAATGTGAGAGATAGGGACAGAGAGAAATGATGTGGAGGGGCTGGGTTGGACTGGGGTGTTGGACTGTCTATAAATTGTGTGCTTTTTGAACAAAATAGAATGCATCAGCAAATAAATTTCACCCCATAGATTTACATGTGTTCTTGTTCATATATATGTGTGTGTGTGTATATGTGTGTGTGTGTGTGTGTGTGTGTGTGTGTTGTGTGTGTGAGAGAGGGATATGGAGAGCGGGGGTGTAGTGAGTATGTCTCTCTCTCTCTCTCTCTCTCACACACACACACACACACACACACACACACACACACACACACACACACACACACCGTACACATCTACACACGCTCACTCCCTCTTCCCTTCCCTCCACATGCAATATTTGCATCAGAACAATTTGTTACACATAGACACAGTTAGTGAACCATACCTCATCAGATACAACAAATGCTGGAGATCACAGCGCGTCAGACAGCATCCATGGAGACAGAGCAAGCTAACGTTTCAACTCAAGATGATTCTTCATCAGAGCTGAAGTGAAGTGTGGAGCGGACAGCATTTTTACTACAGTTCGGGGGCAGTTGGTGAGGGTAGTGAGTGTAGGGAGAGGGAGAGTCACAGTCTCATCTTCAGGGGTGAGAGGTAGAGAGTGACAGACAAGGAGAGGTAGAGTTTGAGTGAGAGAGAGAAAGCATGGGAGTACGCGCGTGTGTGTATGTGAGAGATAGAGAGAGAGCAAGAGTGAGAGAGAGAGAGAGTGTGTGTGTGTGTGTGTGTGTGTGTGTGTGTGTGTGTGGGGTGGGGGGGGGGGTGGTGAGAGAGAGAGACAGAGAGAGCGCCAGTCCAGTCACACTGCGTGAACACCAGCCCCCTGACAAACACTGTGCCCTGTGACAGACCAGTCACACTGCGTGAACACCAGCCCCCTGACAAACACTGTGCCCTGTGACAGACCAGTCACACTGCGTGAACACCAGCCCCCTGACAAACACTGTGCCCTGTGCCAGTCCAGTCACACTGCCTGAACACCAGCCCCCTGACAAACACTGTGCCCTATGTCAGACCAGTCACACTGCGTGAACACCAGCACCTCCCCACAAACACTGTGCCCTGTGTCAGTCCAGTCACGCTGCCTGAACACCAGCAACACCGCCCCCCCCCCCAACAAACAGCAGTTTGGGGGCAGTTGGTGAGGGTAGTGAGTGTAGGGAGGGGGAGAGAGAAAGTGTATGTTTGGGGTTGAATGCATGAGTGAGTGCGCCTCTCCCACATAAACACACACATTCTCTCTCCTCCAGACACAACCCGCCCCCCCCCCCCACACACACACAAGCACACAGTCTCTCTCACTCTCGCTCTCACTCTCTCTCACACATACACACACATGCATACTCTCTCGTTCTCTCTCTCGCTCTCACTCTATCTCTCTCTGTCTTTAACTCTCTGTCTCTCACCCCTGAAAATGAGATGCTGTTCCTCCAGTCTGCGCTGTGATTGACTGGAACACTGCAGTATGCCGAGGGCAGACACATGGACATGTGAGAATGATGCTGTGTGAAAATACCAGCTACAGGAAGTTCAGGGGGGGCAAATTTACAGAACAGCCCTGGCCTGTGTGCAAGAATGACCCAGGCCTTCCTGTAGCTGGTCATTTCCACACAGCGTCCTGCTCACATGTCCATGTATCTGTCCTCAGCATACAGCAGTGTTCCAGTCAATCACAGTGCAAACTGGAGGGACAGCATCTCATCTTCAGACTGGGCACCTTACAGCTTTCCAGACTTAATATTGCACTCAACACCTTCAAACTGTGAACCATTTCATCCCTTTCTTTTAGCTTGTGATCATGTCCTGTCTCTCCTCCCCCCAATCCCAGTGTCTGCCCTTTCCAGTCTGGCCATTCTCACATTCTGACCAATTAATCTACATTGTAGCATCTTTTATCCACCAGCTACCTACACCCACTGCCCCCACCAACACCCTACTCTAACTGTAGTGAAAATGCTGTCCGCTCCACACTTCACTTCAGCTCTGATGAAGAATCATCTTGAGTTGAAACGTAGCTTGCTCTCTCTCCATGGATGCTGTCTGACGCGCTGTGATCTCCAGCATTTTTTGTTTTCAGCACAGATTCCAGTGTCTGCAGTTTTTGCTCCAACATTCCTGTGTCATGTTAGTACGTGAAACAAACTAACATTGGGAATTTGTAAGATCGAACAAAGGCATCTCTTACATTTACATGTGTTTGAGATACTGAGAGGGTGCAAAAACTGAACATATCCCCATTTATCTTCAGCAGAAAGACCTCAGACAGTGATCTTTCCCCACTGCACTTTGACTGCAGCTGTCCCAAACATTCATGCTTCCTTCACGAACAAAAACAAAGTTGCTGGAATAGCTCAGCAAGTCTGGCAACATCCGCGAAGGAAAACAGAGTTAACGTTTCGAGTCCAATGCGTTTTTTCCTTCACAGGCGCTGCCAGACCTGCTGAGCTTCTCCAGCAACTTTGTTTTTATTCCTGATTTACAGCATCTGCAGTTCTTTCGGTTTTAAATTAGTGTTTCCTTCAGCAAGTAATCCTAGACCTGGGAATGTGCCATTCTGCAAAACTTATTTGGGGTCAATTCCCCGCTCTGGAAGACCAGCAGGCTTCGGGCAAACCATAGAGTGTCTTTCCCGAACTGATGGTCCTCCAGGCGCAGCCGGTGTTTGTCTCACTGCGTGTTCTGGGGAACAGACTGTAGCGCATATGGTCCTGTGTCATGGAGCTGATCGGGACAGACTTTGAGAGTAACCACAGCGTAAAGCACTGTCTTCCTGTTCCTCAGCGATTCTGTTTTCTGAGAATCAGCAATGGGAACCGTTCCAATTGTTGGAGGAGGTGAATGATACTGAGGTCCCATCCTCCTGGCCACAGCTGCTGAGCTGTCAGGGATCAAACACAGATATAAAGGCTGCCCCTCTCAGGCACAGAAAAGATTATCCTCCCTCCTAGACTCTCCAGTAAATCACGACAGCGATGAGTGAGATTATTCTGTTTGATCATGAAGGCTGTACGGGAAAGAGGGAAGATTTCTCCTGCGACACCCCGGACCTTGGAGTGAAGTTCTTCAGTGGGGTAGCTCGCTCCCTGAAGGTGAAGGGGAACCACTGGGTGGCTTACACTGGCAAGAACTACTCCGGCGAGCGCAAGATATTTGGGGAAGGAGAACACCTGAAGCTGGGGCCATTTGACCAGAAGATCGGCTCCCTTAAGCTGCTCAACACAGACCTGAGTTATCCCAGCATCGATTTGTTTGAACACATTGACTTCAAGGGGGAATCGCGCAACGTGGACGAGAGGATCGATAACCTGAGGACAGGGGGCTTCAATAATCTGATCTCATCTCACATCGTCAAGGCTGGAGTCTGGATCCTTTACGATGGGATGAACTGTCAGGGGAAACACATGATTGCGTTGGAGGGGGAAAGAGTGGCAAATTACTGTCCTCTTGGCTGGAACGACAAAGTCTCTTCCCTGCGCCCCTTGCTGACCTCCGACAAGGAGGTGTGAGACTGACAGCTCCAGAGGAGGGCTGGGGTGGGGGGTGTGCATGGGGGATTTTAATAGCCTCCCTTGCTTCCAACCATCCCCCCCATCCCATCAAACCCTCAGCTGTGCGGGTCAGTCTTTTGCTAAAATCCCTGAAGCTGCTTTGGAAAACTCCGGAAGAATGACAGCTTGGCCGCTGCAACGTGGAATGAGACCCTTTGGCCCCTCCTGAAACCTCCTGCTGTCCCCATTCTTGATCTGCTCACCTCGTTTTGCTCTGCCTGTTTAGCGATGAAATAAAATTGATGTTTGCAAAGTCGTCCCTTGTGGTTCGTCCTGACTCATTTCTCAATTCTTTGCGATGTCTAATGAGCGGGAAGTGGTCTGTTTTAAGGTTTTGGTTATGAAGATGTTTGTCTCAGTGGGAAGACTGTAATATGTCAATGCTGTGGTTTCTTTTGGATAGAGACGGGGTGACAGGTGTGTGGAAGTTTGTGAGAATATAAACAGCTTGTGAGCGCTAGAGTGTTTTTTTAAAGAGTTTGAACAATAAGAGCAGCTGAGCAGGTGTGGTCAAGCTCTCAAAAAGCTCTTATTGAAACAATATCAAATGCTCAGAGAGTCAGTACTCACCGGATGGGCTGAACAGCCACCATCGCAACGCAATAACACTGCAATACTGTGATTCGGTGTATCCCTCGCTCTCCCCCAAATCACTGACATTCCTGCTTTAAGTAGGATAAGCCTCATCCCTGGAAGACAATCTGATTAAATCTCATTCTGGGAAAACTACACTCCCACCTGGCCTTAGATTAGATTAGATTCCCTACAGAGTGGAAACAGGCCCTTCAGCCCAACAAGCCCCTCGGGGTATCCCACCCAGACCCATCCCCCTATAACCCACATACGCCTGAACACAACAGGCAATTTAGCATGGCCAATGGGAGGAAACCAGAGCACAGAGGAAACCCCCACAGACACAGAGAATGTGCAAACTCCACACAGACAGTCGCCCAAGTCTGGGATCAAACCCAGGTCCCTGACACTGTGAGACTACCTTGACCCATGTCTCCCACATTTCCTGCA